>NC_085868.1:23714775-23719775 GCF_034702125.1 Engraulis encrasicolus
CTCCCGACCCGCCAGGTTGGTGGGGGGAGTAATCAACCAGTGCTCTCCCCCATCCTCCTCCATGACTGAGGTACCCTGAGCATGGTACCGTCCCACCGCACTGCTCCCCATGGGGCGCCACTGAGGGCTGCCCCCTTGCACGGGTGAGGCATAAATGCAATTTCGTTGTGTGCAGTGTTCACTTGTGTTCTGTGGAGTGCTGTGTCACAATGACAATGGGAGTTGGAGTTTCCCAATGGGCTTTCACTTCACTTTTCACTTTCACTATGCTCTGTTGTGCCCTGAACAGAGCCATGCCTAACCCTAACCTGTCAGTGACGCAATGTTTCTTCTGCTTTACCTTTGCCAAGAACAGAGAAACGAGCCAGGGAAATGGCAAATTTGCTGCGAAATTGTGCCCAGAGACCAAAACCATACCTGCCGTAATAATGCATTGTGGAGCACGCATTTACTTGCAATGGCGTTGTACAGAAATGCGATAGATATGCATGTTATCTTACTTTTCATGACGCCATGTTGAATATGAATCCCTCACTCAGCTTGCAGGTGCATCACAGTGGAACAGACATCATTGGAAAGGAGAGGTTGGAGCTGCAGCTGCAGCTTAGTTGTCAAGACTCTATTTTGTGCACACACCCCGGTAACGTTTCGGTGTTGCTACACCTTCGTCCCAATGGGTGGACCTCCTGCAGCGGCCCCAACCAGGGTCGCATGGGGTGCCCATCACTTGTTGGTGTAGCAACAACAAAACATTAGTCGGGTGTGTGCACAAAATAAAGTCTTGAAAACTAAGCTGCAGTGTGCTCCAGCCTCTCCTTTCAAGCCATTAAAATATCTTTGTAAAACAAAAAAGTGTAAGACTGTTTCATATGAATGCTGTTAATCTTGTTGATTATTTTTAGTGTATACTTTAGCATACGGTCACATGCATTGGCATTTGGTCGGCAGACAGACTGGCTCAATGATTTTCATTGGGGGTTTAAAGTGTCAATCCCAAAAAATGTGAGCTGTGATTGGTCAAGCTGTGAGGAATAGGACGTCTCCCGCGGGCATGGAGTGTTTTTGTCTGTGACCTCTACAGCCAAGCGGCTTAGCTCGGGGCAGCCAGGGGTCAAATGGAGAGAGAGAGAGAGAGAGAGAAAGAGAGAGACACTGGGGTTAAATGGAGGGAGAGGGGGAGAGAGTTTGAGGTCAACTGGCGTTGAAAAGCAATCACACCCCAGATTATGTCAGAGAGTCAATAAATACACCCTGGAGAGTGTGTGTGTGTGTGTGTGTGCGTGTGTGCGCGCGCATGTGTGTGCGCGTGTGTGCGCGCGCGTGAATGAATGTCACTGAATGAGACACCACACTACATACAACAATGTAACACCAATTGACACCACATCAGAACATGCCCACATATAACACATCATCATTCTCACTCACTCACTCACTCACTCACTCACTCACTCACTCACTCACTCACTCACTCACTCACACACACGCACACACACATGCACACACACACAGCCCCACATTAATATCTTTGTGGGGCCCTCCCATTGACTTACATTCATATTAACCTAACAATAAATAACCTTAGTTAATGCTTAACTGTGTCCAAACCAAAACAATCCCAAACCTTAAACCTGTCAATGAGGAAATGTTTTTACACTTTTACTTTTACCCGTAACAACAAAACTACCCCGGCAAAAGGGGTCAAAACATGTGGGCTCCAAGAAGCAGTGGCCTCACAAAGGTAGATTAGTGCAGTACACACACACAAAACACATATACACACACACTCAAACATACACGCAGACACATGTGTATGCACACACACATATGCACGCAGACACACGCACGCACACACCTTAATTCTTTGTATGTTATACAACTGTCCCAATACAGTACATGACAGGTGTATTGTTTTTGACATTATGCAATAAAGCTCATTTGTGTGTGTGCATGTGTGTATGCGTCCGTGCGTGCGTGTGCGTGTGTATGTGTGTGCATGTGTGAAAGAGATTTAGAAAAAGACGAGCAGACCGCTGAGATGAAGGTCTGAAATTACAGCAGCAGTCAGACGGTAATCTCCTGGGTGCTTGCAATACATCTGACAGCCTCACTGAAGGCTCACAGATCGATGTCTGATAAGTCTGTTTATTTTTTTATATCGTGTAATACACTCATCATTCCCCAGTGATACATAAACCCAGGACAAACACACACACACACACACAGATATTTACGTGCATGCACAGACACACACACACACACAACCACACACACACACACACACACAAAGAGAGATGAGATGAGAAATATACACAATGTAGTATCAACATGCGCAACAGCTCCAGGCTGCTGACATGAATCCAAGCAATGTCAACCATGCAGCTAAACAGCTAGACTGACATCTGCCCTATGGCCCTTATGGCTGACAACACTGCTGACCAGGGCTAGATTGGCCATCTGGCATAGCGGGCATTTCCCATTGGGGGCCCCCCACCCTCGTGGGCCCCTATTTTCAGACATATTAAAAAATTACAAATTTACATTTCTGAAAATAGGGGCCTATGAGGGTGAGGGGGGCCCACCGGTGAGTCAGTTCTGCGTCGCTAATTATGAGGGAGCCCCTTAAAGCCAAAAGTGCCCGGGCCCTATTTCTCCCCCAGTACACCCTTGCTGCTGACCTAGAACAATTTGAACAGCAGCCAAAACAGGTCCTTGGGGGATACCATTTTCACACCTTCATGCCACACAGTTTTTAGGATGAAACACAGTTTGTTGTACAGCTCAGCGTTCAACACCAACACTATTCACAAAGCACAAAGACCCTTACCTAAGCTAATGAACTACAAAGTAGGCCTGTATAATGCTTTGTTTTAAAGTTGCACTGTGTAGTATGGTGACTATGATGCTCATTGAAACTGTGCTGCCTATATTCACTGAATGATAAACTAATATTGATGTCCAAAGTACAGTATGTTTTGCAGCTAAACATGTCTGTGCCAAGTATTTGTGGAAAAGGTAAGATAAGCATGAATTCAAAAGGTAAGCATGAATTCTGGAGAGAAACTGCAAAAAAATATTACACAGTGCACCTCTAAGTTCTGTAATAATTAATTTCTGTAATAAAATAAATCAACCATCCAAGTAAACAAATTACTTACTCAACTTACTCAAGAGTTTCTTTTAACTAGCGATCAAGTTCAGAAGACCTAATTCTTTCATCATCTGCATCTTGTGCCATGGATTGCACTCAAGATACCAATATGCCATTTCATAATAGGGCAGTCATGGGTAAGTGTTTAGAGCGTCAGACTTGTAGCATAAAGGTTGCCGGTTCGACTCCCGACCCGCCAGGTTGGTGGGGTGAGTAATTAACCAGTGCTCTCCCCCATCCTCCTCCATGACTGAGGTATCCTGAGCATGGTACCGTCCCGTCGCACTACTCCCTCGGGGTGCCATTGGGGGCTGCCCCCTTGCACGGGTGAGGCATGAATGCAATTTCGTTGTGTGCAGTGAACACTTGTGTGCTGTGGAGTGCTGTGTCACAATGACAATGGGAGTTGGAGTATGGATTGGACACAGAGGTGCGCACACACACATACACACACACACACACACGCTTCTCGTGGATTTAGAAAAAAATATCTTTCTGGAGGACAAGGACACAAACAGAACAGTAATGTAGTTGATTTCCTCTGACTGCTTCGCCTCTCTTTCCTTGTTTCCATTTCCTCACTCCGCACTCATCTGTATTCTGTCCATCACCCTCTGCAACAGCCCACTCCACCACAAGACTCAAGGTGACCCCTCTATAGAGAAAGATATGTTTTTGTATGGGCATGCGCACGTGTGTGTGTGTGTGTGTGTGTGTGTGTGTGTGTGTGTGTGTGTGTGTGTGTGTGTGTGTGTGTGTGTGTGTGTGTGTGTGTGTGTGTGTGTGTGTGTGTGTGTGTGTGTGTGTGTAGTGATTGTATGTGCATGCCTGTGTGTGTGATTGTACGTACGTATGTGTGTGTGTGTGTGTGTGTGTCTTAGTTGCATCTTCAAAGCCTGTAGTCAATGATGCACTCAATCCAAGCATAAGCCAGTCCAATGCTGCATTTCATCACAATCTACTCCACATCGCATCTATCTCTGCGTCAGGGATAGTTATGAACTTGAGATCATTCCTATTCTCATGGACAACCTCCACCAAACAACAATACAGGGATGGCTATTTGTCATGTGCATAGAAATTGTGTGAATATGACGTGCATCGAAAATACACAAAAATCTTGTCTACCATTATTGTCTTGTGCAGACAAGAGAAGAGTTATTTTAGACTGGGTGTGGGAAGGAAGACATTTTAAGTTTGTGTGTGTGTGTGTATGTGTGTGTTTGGGTGTATGTGGGTGGGTGTGGGTGTGTGTGTGTGTGTACTACACCAATCTACCGTTGTGAGGCCACTGCTATTGGAGCACACCCACATGCTGGGGCCCTCGCTCCATGTGGAGCCCAAATCCTGGATCCCACTTGTTTTGACCCCTTTTGCTGGGGTGGTTTTGTTGCTTGTTTGTTGTTTTGTACTGGTAAAAGTGAAAGTGCAAAAACATTTCCTCACTGACTGGTTAGGGTTGATGGTTGTTGGTTTTGGCACAGTTTAGCATTCTTTGGCTTTTGTTAGGATTAATATGAATGGAAGGGCCCCACAAAGCTGGTGTGTGTGTGTGTGTGTGTGTGTGTGTGTGTGTGTGTGTGTGTGTGTGTGTGTGTGTGTGTGTGTGTGTGTGTGTGTGTGTGTGTGTGTGTGTGTGTGTGCGTGTGCGTGTGCGTGCGCGTGCGCGTGCGTGCGTGCGTGCGTGCGTGCGTGCGTGCGTGCGTGCGTGCGTGCGTGCATGTAGATCATACTCTGTATCCCTGATGAGGTGAGTTGCGCGCGCGCGCGTGTGTGTGTGTGTGTGTGTGTGTGTGTGTGTGTGTGTGTGTGTGTGTGTGTGTGTGTGTGTGTGTGTGTGTGTGTGTGT
>NC_085868.1:23729775-23732275 GCF_034702125.1 Engraulis encrasicolus
GCGGCTGACCCGGGTTCGATTCCCGGCCCAGGTTCTTTGCCGACCCCTCCCTGTCTCTCTCCCAGTTTGCTTCCTGTCCGCCTCTCACACTGTCCTATCAAGAGGAGTCGAAAAAGACCAAAAAATATTTTAAAAAACAGAATTTAGGGAGGTGGCTGCCACACTCCCAACTGTTATTGCTGTCAATTGAATTCAAGTAACCAGTTATTATCAGCCCCCCCTTCAGCCAGGGGCCCTAGGCAATTGCCTAGTTTGCCTACCTGGCTGTGACATGCCTGTGTCTGTGTCTTCTGTTCTATTCTGTTCGTGTTCGTGTTTTGTTGAAGGGAAATACCCAGTAGGGCTTTTCTTCATTCCCTTCTCCCAGTGACGTGTGCTCAGCACTTCAATTTACCGTTCTGGTAGTTTACTTACCAGGTATCATACACATCTGAACAGGACCTGTGCATGCACACACACACGCGCGCGCGCACGTGTGTGCGTGTGTGTATGTGTGTGTGTGTGTGTGTGTGTGTGTGTGTGTGTGTGTGTGTGTGTGTGTGTGTGTGCGTGTGTGCGTGCGTGTGTGCGCGTGTGTGCGCGCCGTGCGTGCATGCATGCGTGTATGAATGTGCTTTCTGTGAGGGTTTGAATGCCCAGCCAGACATCAAACACTCAGACACTATCAAAGCATTTCACAAGCAACTCGCAACTCAAACAGCTTTGATGAGCTAAAGGGGTCATTGACTGAATGTCATTGATCAAAAAATGAAAACCTTGTGAAAAGTTAACATTGTATAAACTTCATCGAAGTTCTTGCAGTTCCACTGCCTCACAGTGTCATGCGTTCGCTGAATATTTCACATTTTTATATGAAGTTGCAAGGCAATCACATTTTTGAATTATAGTTGGAAGGTTGCTTCCTCAGATATTTTTGTAGGACACTTAAAGTGCTCTCTAAATAAGGAAATAAGGAATGGCTATTTGAGGCTGTTTCCCCCTAAGGAAGCATTCTGTGGATTTTTCATGATCTCTTAATTTCTGCTGTTCTTCATCAGTGGTGTGAATGTGTCTCGCACTTTCTACCTGCAGTCCCGGAATACCACTGTTTGTTATGTGCATCTTTGTGTGTGTGTGTGTGTGTGTGTGTGTGTGTGTGTGTGTGTGCGCGTGCGCGTTTGCAAACAAATGCTTGTTTTGTGTGTGTGTGTGTGTGTGTGTGTGTGTGTGTGTGTGTGTGTGTGTGTGTGTGTGTGTGTGTGTGTGTGTGTGTGTGTGTGTGTGTGTGTGTGTGTGTGTGTGTGTGTGTGTGTGTGTGTGTGTGTGTTTTGTGTGCGTGTGTGAGCATGTGCGCGTGTGTTTGCGTTTGTAAAGAAATGCGTGTTTTGTGTGTGTGTGTGTGTGTGTGTGAGAGAGAGAGAGAGAGAGAGAGAGAGAGAGGGAGAGAGAGAAAGAGAGAGAGAGGGAGAGAATAAGTGCTTGTTATATGCATACTTGCTTGTTTGTATTTCTTCACAAACGTTTTGTTTTGTGTTTTTCATAATTGCATAATTTTCATAGTTTCCATTTCAAAGAAGTCTTTAATGTCCCCCCCCCCCATACTGTTATACATCTCATCAGCATAACAGACAAAATGGATTTAAAGAACACCAAAATCAAAGTAAGATCAAATCAAATGCTAATAAAACAGCTCCTCAACCGCCCCACCCCATCCCACCCCAACCAGCCCCCCTGAAATGATTTGCATCTAGTACCAAAGCAAACTGCAAAACTCAGTCAAGGACACACCGTCGGCTTTGGCTTTCTTTCTTCTGTTAGATTTCTTCCACTCGTAATAGCAATTAAAACCAAGTGCCAATTAAGCTTGCTGTGATGAACACCTCAGTTATAGGAAGGAAGGCAGGGCTGGAACTGGGACTGGAAAACAGCTCGGGCATTTTTGCCATATGGACCAGCCCCTCACTCAGCCCCCTATTTTCCGATGATATTGTGATTGGCTCAGTTCAATATCTAAATGAAATGGGCAACCCTATCTAAATTGAGGGACGATCTGTAGGGGAAAAATCGAGCAAACAAACAAGCAAAAACAACCAGCTGTATCAGGACTGCTGGCCTGATGATCATCAACTTAACGGTATGGTTGATCCATTGCCCTTTGGTTGCTGGTTGTTTGCTCCCTGACAAAGTTCCCATTTTTTCGGGAGCTCAGAATCGTGATTGTATTGTTCTTGGCCTAACTAGAGGCAACACTGAAGGTATGGCGTCACTAGGAGGCCACAACCTGGCTAAGGGACTGCTGGCCCACCGGGAAAATGCCCTGTATGCCAGATTAGCAGCCCAGCCCTGTAGGAAGTAGGCAGCAGATAGACACACCTGGCGAAGCCTCTGCTCTGCTCCAGAAGACCTCCAAGGCCACATGGTGTAATTAGCATTGGAGCCGGCACTTTGAAGTCATTTCCTGGAATTGGGGAATTTGAGCTTTTTAATCAGCCAGGTTTGAAGATCATTAGCAGGCTGTCGA
>NC_085868.1:23737275-23739775 GCF_034702125.1 Engraulis encrasicolus
TTGCGCATGTGTGTGTGTGTGTGTGTGTCTAAGGAACTTTTTTAATCTGGTTCCCCCATTAGTTCTTCCAGTGTTAATTAAAGGTTGAGCAGTATAGTACAGTTCGACCGTGTGTGTGTGTGTGTGTGTGTGTGTGTGTGTGTGTGTGTGTGTGTGTGTGTGTGTGTGTGTGTGTGTGTGTGTGTGTGTGTGTGTGTGTGTGTGTGTTCAGACTGTATATGCATGAGCGTCGGGATGAGAGTTTCAATCGGTGTGTGTATGAGAGAGAGAGAAAGAGAGAGAGAGAGAGAGAGAGAGTGTGTATGAGAGCACGCACACGAGAGAGAGTATGAAAGTGAGAGAGGAACAGAGAGTCTCAATGTGTTTTCTATTCTGCAGTCCCATGTAAAATAGGCCGTCGGCAGCACCCCGCGGAGAGAGACTCCTTTAAAGAGACGCGGGTCCGTTAGTACAAAGCCACCGTCCCCTGGTAGCACTGGCCCCAATCAGATCCCCCGCTTCCCTTCATTCCTCCCCATGTTAAGAAGACACTTCCATCGGGCTGCCTGCCATAAGCAGGCCTTGGAAAAAGAAGTGACAAGTAGGCCCTGCGATGGGCAAATGGTAGGGCAATCCTCTGCCATGCGGCTGACCCAGGTTTGATTCCCGGCCCGGGTCATTTGCGACCCTTCCCCATCTCTCTCTCCGTTCGCTTCCTGTCCACCTCTCAAACTGTCCTGTCAAATAAAGTTGTAAAAGACCAAAAAAAAACATTAAAAATAAGAAGGGACAAGTAATATCTCCTGTATGTTGGACATCCATACTTAACTGTTGTTGTTTTAGTTTGGTCCATCACTTTGGTCCAGCACCTTTGAAAGTACAGTAAAAACGCTTCCCTTGAGCATGCGCTGCATTAACTAAGCAGGCCTTGAAATGAGAAGTTACGGCCCTACCGTGGCTTAACACTATACGGCTGACCCGGGTTCGATTCCCGGCCCGGGTCCTTTGCCGGCCCTTCCCCATCTCTCTCTCCCCACTCGCCTCCTGTCACCATCTTCACTGTACTATCATAAATAAAGTCTAAAAGACCAAAACAATATCTAAATAAGACGTGACATTCAGGATATTTCTGCCACACACTAATAACTCAGATCTCTATACTGGATATCCATATACTACTGTACTGTGTTTTTTTTTCATTTGGTCTATCGCTTTGGTCCAACACCTGACAATACAGTGCTAAGATCCTTTCTCTTAATTGGAAAATTAACCTTTTTCCTGCCCATGGAAAGACACTTCCATTAGGCTGCAGTAATCAGGCCTTAGGATAAGAAGTGACACTGGATATTTATGTGGCAATATCCTTTCAGTTACATGTAATTGAAAAATAAGTCAGACGAACCCTTTATGCCTGGATTTACATTGGATATCGCTGGATATCCTTACACTGTACTGTACTGTGGTTCTTTTTTTCCCAAGATTTTCTTTCTTTTATTTTGTATTTTTCAACTATTTGACAGGACAATGTGAGAGGTGGACAGGAAGCGAATTGGTAGAGAGACAGGGAGGGGTCGGCAAAGGAACCGGGTCCAGCCGCATGGCAGGCGAGTGCCCTACCGGTTTGCCACGGCAGGCCTGTAGTGGTTCTTTTTCACTTGGCCGATCGCTTTGGTCCAGTGTCTTTGGAAATGTAGTAGGCTACCAAGGTCCTTAAAATTAATTGAAAAATATATTTCTTCACATTTATTTTTTTATCTGGCTTCATTGAACATACTGTATAAATGTGTGTTCTCCGAGAGAAAGAGAGCTGTTAGCTCTCCTGACACTAGGTAACTAGAGCCAACCACCATGTATAAACAAAGAAGCATAAACTATGACTGGAAAAGTTAATGAAAAAAAAGTATCGCTCCAGTTCACCAACTGTAGGGTTTTTTTCCGTTCTTCAGTTTATTCCATTTCTTTATTTCTTTACTTTTTTGTCTGTGTTGAGAAACTGTATTTATGATATTTTACTGTTGACGATGGTACACCTGTAAACATTTTATTGTAAAAAGAAGTGAACCATAACCCATAAAACCAAAATTAGTGGAAAGTATGTGTAAGCCGTTATGCATTGCACCCATCACTACTGTTAGCTTTGATACCATCAAACAAGTGGCCTCTTTTTATTATTTCCACGTCAAAGTTAAGCACAAGAGGCTCGCCTATCATCTCCTCAGAATCTCCTGCATACTGTATGTTCATCATAAACAGCAAAAGAAAGTCCTCTTTTTTGAAAACATTGATCTGAAAGACATCATTCACATGGCTTTCTTTTACAACATTGTTCTGAAAGACATCATTCACGTGGCTTTTCTTTTGCAACATTGTTCTAAAAGACATCATTCACGTGGCTTTTCTTTTTTAAACATCCTCAGCAGCCGTTTGAAGAGGCGCTTGAGGTTTCAGCTTCAAAAGCGCAGACAGCGGGTCCACGGTATTGTTTCTGGGTGCTGTGTGTTGGGCGGCCAAGGGCTTCAAA
>NC_085868.1:23744775-23782275 GCF_034702125.1 Engraulis encrasicolus
TCGGGTTTGGGTCATTTCCCAACCCTACCCCATCTCTCTCTTTAATTTCCCATCTTCTATCACACTGTCCTGGCATTATAAAGACAAATAAATGGAATGGAAATAAATGGACTTATAAATGGAATTAATATCTAAAAAACGGCAATGGTAGCGGGGCCATAAAAACAGAAACGCCGGGTAAGGCCTAATATAAGTGACAGACAGGTAACTCTCCATCCCATTGTTCTGCCATTGTGGCGCATCCATTCCTGCTGTGATGCTCTGTTCTGTGATGAAGCTTCATGCCCACCATGGCCCCTTGTCTGCACAGCATTGGCACTGGCAATAGCAATAGCAGTGCATTCCACGGTGCACACACAGTGGCCTCCTAATCTCTAATGTGTGTCGCTAAAGGGCACGCGCCGGGCTTCCCAAAAGCTCCCCGCAGCCTCCGGTGTCTTTGATCAAGAAAATCCAATTATTTGTGTACATACATTTCTGCTCATAGAGATTAATTCATTAATTGTCCCACCCTTTATCTCCTCCCCATACCACCCCTTTCATAATCAGCCCCTTTTATCCAGAACAACAAACACTCCGTGGGAGCTTTGTGGATTCAAAGGCGCTGCTGCTAACCCCACCCCACACACACACACACCCCACACCCCCCTTTTCACAAAAGAGCTGCTATTCTCAGATGATTGGGCAGCGGCGAACTTCAAAGTAATAAATCTTAGTTCTCACTGGCTGGCGGCCCACCAAAGTCTTTATCACATTCTAAGACGCTATTCCACCCCCCTTCCAGTCGGTTCAGGGCTATCTCGCGAGCTGGAACATTGGAACAGACAGGACGGGGTGTCACTCACTGTGATCATTGGACAGCTTGTTGTGCTGGATTGAAGAGCACATATTGTTGTAGGTGCTCACTTACACAGCTTAAGGATTTTTTAAAATTAAAAACACTACACAGACTCCAGTGATCATGGCAGCGGTGGATGTCATGAGGAATGATACGCTTCATGCTTTTCTCCAGGTTTGTTGACTTTATGATACTATAATGTGTATATTGTGCATATCTGACCTGCATGAGAAGCAAACTATACTTTCTATACATCACAGTGACCATTATGTCAAGCTATTGTAACTTACCTCAAGCCCTTGTTATAGGATAAGCAAAGATTGTTTTGTGAACATGAAAACAAAAGTAGACACCCAATGTAATCTGTTTTCTATGTTTGTAATATTTTAACAAGTACATAGGCTCCTTTTTCTGAAGGGCATCACATTATTATTAAAAGAAGAAGAAAATGGGATAACTAAGAAGGGTGGAAAGTAGGCCTACTCAGAAATGAGAAATGGTCTCTTGTCTCACTAATGAATATGACAGAATGGTAATGAAGTGTTTTAATATCCCCAGGATCGGACGCCCAACTCCTCGCCGGAAGCTGGCAAACATCCACCTCTGGCTCTTCTGGCGGCCACCTGTAACCGCATTGGCCATTACCCAGCTTCCAGCTCCGTGGAACCCCATCACCACCATCAGATCCAGTATTCCTATGACACCACGCTGAGTTCCCCGCCGCGACTCTTCAATCCATGGAACAGTAACGACGGTGTCAACCAGGGCCATTTCAGCAATAACTCCGGGACTTTAGGACTTTCTCCTAAATCACCCCTTTCTTCACACATCCAGTCATCTTTTACGGCGCAGCATGAACTTCCTCTCACCCCACCAGCAGAACCAGGATACCCATATGATTTTTCACCGGTCAAGATGCTTCCTTGCACCATGCAGTCGCTGCAGGCAAGTTGCACTCCAACCTACGTCCCAACGGTGTCATACGCGGCTGGCAGCGCGCCTATCGCCTCACCCATGGCAACTTTTGTTCAAGGACATGCGGGTCTGGTTCATGGACAACAATCACGACATTTGTCGCAGGGCAGCAGCAGCAGCACGGACGATGTTCCGTGGTGGAGTTTACAGCGTGGAACTTCCGTCGGGCACTCCTCGTCAATCGGCGCGCATCGATTCCCCTTGCAGCGTGGTTTGGTTTTGGGACACACAGAGTTTGCGCACTACCAGACTCAGATCGCAGCTCTGTTTCATTCCAAATCGTCGCTCAGTGGCGCCCGCAGATGCCGCAGGTGCAGATGCCCCAACTGTCAAAACTCGAACCCGTCCACGGATGAGCCAGGGAAGAAAAAGCAACACATTTGTCACATCCCTGGCTGTGGGAAGGTTTACGGCAAGACGTCACATCTCAAAGCGCACTTGCGCTGGCACTCGGGTGAGCGGCCGTTCGTGTGTAACTGGTTATTCTGTGGGAAGAGTTTCACGCGCTCCGACGAGTTGCAGAGACACCTGCGCACGCACACGGGTGAGAAGCGCTTCGCCTGCCCGGACTGTTGCAAGCGCTTCATGCGCAGCGACCACCTCGCCAAGCACGTGAAGACCCACCAGGGCAAGAAGGGCAGAATGCCACAGCGGATTTTCGGTCAAGTGAAAAGGGAGGACACAAGACATTACTGAAGACATTGATGAAGTATTGTCTAAGAAAGTCCATGTGTTTACTTGTCGATTTGCCAAAGCTATTGTGGGGGTGCCACTATAGAGTATGTAAATTGCCCAAAACAAACTGGCAATGGGACCCTACTGTCTTGTGGATCAAAGTGCACCATGATTTGACATGAAGCTAAAGTCTGGCATGTGGCACATATTCAGAACGTGTAAATAATATTGAAAGCTTTTGTTGAACAAAAGTCCAGAAATGATTTAAGTTCTGCCTGAATGGGAAATGCATGCTGAAGAGAAATGTAATTTATGGAGTCATTAAGTAGCCCAAACTGCATCAGAATAAAATGACTTTGCTCAAATGCAGTAGACAAAATTACTTTTCTATTCCCTTTATCGTAAAATAACACATTCCAAATGTATGTAAGTTGTACCATATACCATAGTCTGATTTTGTTCAAATATGCAAAAATCAGATTCATAAATACACTGTTTGTCCCAACCCAAAGTGTCATTGCAAAACTGAGGCAACAAGAATGCAGACAGAATGTGATGACTTCCTTTAAGTTGCACTGTGTAATATTTTTGTACTTCATTTCCAGAATCCATGCAGCCCATTCTCAAATGTTACCTTTGAATACTCACCACCGCCACCAAGTATTCAATATGTTTGGGAAAATTGCACTTTTACATGAAAGGTGGATCTTCTCAATGTACACAATTTTCCCACAATTTTAGCTGCCTTAGTACTGTACTTTGGTCATACTAGCAAATATTAGTTTATTATTCAGTAAATATTCATGAAAAGATTGAATTTGGCAAAAGGGCAGCTCAGTTTCAATATGCAGCATTGCAATACCACCATCCTACACAGTGCACCTTTACTGCAATTTGTTAGGGGACAAGTCAACACGGGTGATCGACAAGCCAATGTTCTTATAATAAGTTATGCATGCACATGTTGGATGGGCTATAGTGAAACTTTCCCTTGTGTCTGTGCGTGTGTGTGTGTGTGTGTGTGTGTGTGTGTGTGTGTGTGTGTGTGTGTGTGTGTGTGTGTGTGTGTGTGTGTGTGTGTGTGTGTGTGTGTGTGTGTGTGTGTGAGAGAGAGAGAGAGAGAGAGAGAGAGAGAGAGAGAGAGAGATGTGTATAAGCATGTGTCACATGAATTTCTAGTTCTAGGTGAATGCCTTTGAGCATGACCAACTCTTAGAAAACTTTCCCACTTATTTCCTGATGACGCCTGTTGATCAATTCAGACAATAAATGCTCTTCTGCAGAAGAGTGGTAAGCTTGTTTTATTTCCAATGACTTGGTTAGTACAGTGTCTTCCCAAGGGACTAACCAGAGGTGGAAAGAGTACAGAAAATGTGCACTCAAGTAAAAGTATCTTTACTTTGCCTAAATTCTACTCAAGTACAAGTAAAAGTACCTAGGGTGGATTGCCCTAATGTGGACCATTTTTGGGTTTTCGGACTTCTGAAGACTATTACAATGTCAAGACAACACATTAAATCCACATCCATTACATTTTTGGAATCCTCCAGGGGTGCCCTCATAAAATCAAGAGAAAAAATGCAGATATTTTTTTCATAAAAGAAATTATACAGAAATTAGTGCTCTTAGTGCCCAAGCATCTCAGAGTATGAGCAACTTCCTAATGTGGGACAGTCATTGTCCTAAAGTGGGACAGTGAAATGTAATGTTAAATTTAATGCAAGACACTGTAAAGTCAATGTTAAATGTTTTAAACCATGGTGTACCTTCACAAATAATGGTAAACAACTAAACAAGTAGCATAATTCTCTCAAAACTATTTATTTTTGACATCAGCCATCGTTTCATTGAAAACTGTGCATTTCATCAACAAAATGGGATTACAAGCTATAATTCATAGATTTTAAGGTAGTCTTTTAAAGGTATATTGTCTTTCTAAAGTTTAGAAAATGTTTTTTTACTACAAGCGATTTAAATGAGCTCAAGCTTAATGTTTTTGATGTTGCGTTTGCACGCGCGTGCGTGTGTGTGTGTGTGTGTGTGTGTGTGTGTGTGTGTGTGTGTGTGTGTGTGTGTGTGTGTGTCATATTGAGACATCCCCCTTACACACACACACACACACACACACACACACACACACACACACACACACACACACACACACACACACACACACACACACACACACACACACACACACACACACACACACACACGCAGGCCTACACGTGCATACACGTGCACACACACAGCCCACAAAAAACCTTAGAGATATCCCTTGCCCTCAACTTTAATCCTTTCAAATATCACTTGACCTTAAATATATGCAACTATAATACAGTTTAACACTGTAAAACATAATTTTCACCATGTAAATTACCACTGTTATTGCATAAACCAGTGCCCCACATTAGGCAAACCATGCCGTCCCACATTAGGACACCACCTGTCCTAAAGTGGGACAGTAAGAAAATCAATCTAAAACCACATATAAAGTGTTAATATCCAACATTTTACATTATTTTATAATGAACAGACATTTCATAAATACATCAGAATCAAAAGTTGCATGGATTTATTGATATTAATGATTTTATACCCTTAACACTAATTTAGTCAAAACTCTATGTCATTGGCCTTTTGGATGGTTTCACAGCAGGTGCTTCTTGTTTGATGATTGCCCCACCCTATTTTTTTATTGGATAGTTAAAATGTAAACTTATTTTGGTCACATGGTAGTAGAGCTTTGCTTTTACCATAGTTTCACTGACATTCATTAGTTTAGGGAGGAGCCAGAGCCCCTGAAGCTTAGGTGTCCCACATTAGGCAGTGGCCCACATTAGGGCAATCCACCCTATATAAAAATCTACTCAAGTAAAAGTAAAAAG
This sequence comes from Engraulis encrasicolus, assembly GCF_034702125.1. Taxonomy (NCBI): domain Eukaryota; kingdom Metazoa; phylum Chordata; class Actinopteri; order Clupeiformes; family Engraulidae; genus Engraulis; species Engraulis encrasicolus. The sequence goes on from NC_085868.1 coordinate 23,750,152, forward strand.
TACTTCACTTAAAATGTAATTTGAGTAAAAAGTACTTAGTTACTTTTAATTAGCTTTCCTCTTGAGAATGTCATGTTTATTTTTCTTGAATATCATCCTCCATAACCTCTATCTCTTGCTTGGCACCCGCCATCATCCAACACATTGATACAAGATAGTAAAATAGTGGAAATGCTGTGTGCCATCCTGCACAATCTTTCATTTCTGGCGGATTGTGGCATTATTGTGCATGGCATTTTGTCTCTCAGTCAATTTTTTTTACTCAGTACTCAGGCCAGGTTCCAGTGTAATTGAGTAAAGTACTTGGGTCAAAATGTACTCAAGTACAAGTACAAGTAAAAGTATTAATTTAAAAATGTACTTAAAAAGTACAAAGTATTCATAAAAGCTACTCAAGTACAATATTGAGTAAAAGTAATAAGTTACTTTTCCACCCCTGGGACTAACCAACTTATTACAGGAACCCCTAACACCAACAAGTCTCTATTTTGGGGCAGTCTATTTGCCTTGAAGAAAAAGTGAAAAAATATTGCAACTGGAGTGCCACAGTTTCCTCCTGGTTGTCTACTACCACTAACTGTTAGAGCACCCTTGTTGAAAAGTTTGGATCCTTGCTGCGCTTCCGTTTTCCCTTTTTTTCTGAGAAGTCTCTACTTCTACTTCTCTAAGAGGCAAGGAAGAAGCAAGATTCTCAACTCTGGCTCCAGCAAGAAATGTCATGGATCATTTTCCAAGATGTTTTGCGCTCATCATGCGCACACCCACAGGTCAAACCTCTGAAGGAAAAAAATCATCCAGAGAGTTTTCTTCATCATTTACTATTTTGCCTAAAAATGTGGACAATACATAACACGGCCAGGGGTTTTCAGCAGGTACAAATAAAACGTCTGACCCCCAAACTAGGTTCGGAAGTGGACAGTCATGAGTAAGCGGTTAGGGCGTCAGACTTGTAGCCCAAAGGTTGCCGGTTCGACTCCCGACCCGCCAGGTTGGTGGGGGGAGTAGCCAGTGCTCTGCCCCATCCTCCTCCATGACTGAGGTACCCTGAGCATGGTACCGTCCCGCCGCACTGCTCCCCAGGGGCGCCATTGAGGGCTGCCCCCTTGCACGGGTGAGGCATAAATGCAATTTTGTTGTGTGCAGTGTTCACTTGTGTGCTGTGGAGTGCTGTGTCACAATGACAATGTGAGTTGGAGTTTCCCAATGGGCTTTCACTTTAAGTAAAGGGAGAAAGACTCTAATATAGGGCTGGGACTCAATAAAATTTTTGAATCAAATTAATCTATAGGCTTTGAAATTAATTAATCGAGTTAATCGCATTTTAATCACATTTAAATATCTGACTTGTAAACAGTGAAAAGTATTTTTTTCACATTGATTTTGAATAATGACAATAAATAAGCTTAATCTAAAAATATTCTTCATTTTTAAAAGAAGAGAGAACTCTTCTCAATTTCAGCAGACTGTTCACCATGAGGCGAAATGCTGCCCTCCACACAGGTCTAATCCAGAACTATGTAGCTATATTATAGTGCGATTAAAATTAGTTATTTTTTAAAATCGCATTAATTTTTGTGTGATTAATTAATCAAAATTAATACATTAATGTCCCAGCCCTACTCTCATACCATAAACCAGACTCTCTACTATGAAGATTTTGTTTTTATGTATTTTGACCAAGTAGACTACTACTACTGACTGTAAACTGCATTGCGTCTGGTTACTGGAGTGGAGAGATGAGGTATGGTTTGGGTAGTATGAAGCCAAGTGGGGCAGTAGTTTACCTGTGCTCATCATGGTTGTGGGACAGAGTCCACTCCACTCCAGTTCTCGAAGCCTCATTGGCATGTGTATCTGTTTAAAAAAAAAAAAAAATCACTTCACTTACTTGTAGGCCTATATTGCAAATAGGCTAAATTGTCCAGAAAATAAAGGAAGGCAATATTAGCCAAATTAAAATTAAGCCTAATCATGTTATTGTTACTATTATTAATAATAATATTATTATTTTATTATAGTACGTTATATTATAGGCTTACATTATATTGCCTATCGTATTGTAGGCTATTATAGCCTATCCTGAAGAGGAAGACGTTTATTGGATAGCTAGATGATGATGGGCGAAAGAGGAAAAAGCCCTGCGTGATGGGCAGACTAGGCCTATTCTAGTGCTGGATCTCAAATGTTGCTCTTGTGCACTTGGGGCACTAGGTTTCCGTGCGTAACTAATAGGCCTACGCCATACGCACTGAATCATGAGCACTGAAGTGCACAAGTGCACCATTTGGTCTTTGTGATATGGGCAGACACAGGCGAAGTAAAGCGCCATGCGCGTGTTGTCCAGTTGTTATGGGAACGGAAGTTAGTGTTGCCTCTTGCTCCTCCTTCAACGTCGCTAGTTTGGAGGAAAGAGAGCTTTGAAGAGTGGTTAACATTACGCATGCTGGATTATTTAGAGGCTGATGGTTCTGCTGTCCCCTCAAAGTCATTTTTCGGGTTAACTGGCAGTTGATTTGACTTGCCGGTTGTACACGCGCCGAAATGATGAGCAGGTGCGTAAAGCAGATTAGGCACACATCACTCACTCTTCGAAGCACAGTAACTGGATAGAATGTTTCAAGTTGGCCTAATCGGAAACGTGGTGAAATTATGTTGCTATCTAGGCTACATTGTGGAGACTTTGGAGTGTATTATAATAGACTTACAGATGGCTGTCCTTTTGTTGAAACCAGACACACGTTACAGTGTATCGGCACGTCTACAACAGGTCGCTCGGACTCAAAGGTAGGCCCAATAGTTTAACAAGGTGTCCATCTACAAACATGTCAACACGACCAAATTGTTGTCGGGTAGCAAGCATATTGTCGTGTAACCGTTTACTTACCTTTGTTCGCCTATTTTCAGGGAACGTGTGCCACACAACACGAGACCGGAGGTATGCTACCGTTGTCCCTATCTTGTCCAACAGCCTACAGCTTCTTTAAATGCAAGAATGAGAGAGAGTTAACTTCTGGCGTTTCTTCACAGAACCAGCACGTAGGCCTAGTGAGTTCCTCCACAGAAATTCAGGGTGGGTAGGCTACATTTGTCACCATGCACACTCTCCCCGGTCATTTTTAGTGGCTGTTAGGAGTCAGTCTCCTGGCACACATCAGGAGTCTCCTGCAAGTCAGTGAAAGTAGAAACGTTGCCTAAACTTATTATAAAAAATATTCAGGAATTTAAGATATTGTCTGATCATGATTGCTATTGCTGTGTCTTTCTAGGTCAGTGGTAAGGCCAGTCCCAAAAGCTGGTACAAAAGATCAGAGAATGACCAAGACGACTGCTACCAGTTCCCCAAAAGCTAAGCAAAATGGGTAAGATAGGGAAAAGAAGTCAGAAGTATTATAAATAGATATTTTAGTACCATAAATTGGAATGTAAATGATACCTAATTTAATAGTTAAAGGCTAACTTCAGTCAAGCAGACAACTAGCAAACAGCTATACCTTTTGGGAAAATATTTGGAGTAGGCCTATGTTAATAAAAATAAAAAAATGTAAACAAACGCTGCCCCCATTTGAATAGCTCATATCTTGGAAAGGGCTGAGCCGAAAAATGTGGCATCACCGGGCACTGACAAGTCAAGGGTAGCGTGAGCAATACAACAGCATATTGAAATTGACTGAAGTTATCCTTTAAGCCTAAGCCTTTGATTGTCCTGTTTTTCTGTAAATATGCATGGCAGTAGCTGTTGGTTTTGTTGATATCATGTTCTTCTTGTGAAAGATTGTCAGGGACCATTCCTCCAGGTCTTGCACTATGAGGCATAGAAGTGGAAAACAAACAGTGGTGGACAAAGTAAAAGTAAAAAACAGAAACACAGTTTCTTTCCTACACAGGTAACTTATCTGAGTAAAAAGTAGACCAATTTACTTGTCTTTCGATACGCTGATTCTGCAGAGGTTGGGTTGAGTTTGTGGTGGGTCCTTATTAGGTTTTTATTGTTTTTCAGTAATAACAAAGTCTGTCTCAATAGGTAGGTGAAATGGAGTAAACGGTGTAACAGCTATGTAATATCATGCGCTACTGTTGTAATTACACCACGAAAGTACTTTTACTTTTACTTTGTCCACCACTGTGGAAAACAAAACAAACAACCAAACAAAAAAGACAACATGTGACCTGTAAACTGCCCGTCTCCCTCCCTCCACCCCTCCTTCAGTCTTGGAGAGCGTGCCAGATCCACACATGGGGCAGAGAGCAGGCATGCGGCAGTCAAACAGCCTGTCCCTGCCGCACCACTTCAGCCTCCGCTCTCCTGTGAGTAAACGCCAGCAAAATGAAGTGAACACAGCCCACATCATTCCCCTCGTCACAGCTCCTTAGGTTTACAGTATGTATGGCTGACAGCGAAAATTACAGGCTATCAGATGAGCAGGGGATGCTACTAAGTAGGCTGTTAGGCCGCTGGAAGCGCTTGGAGATGCTAGAGGCGATGCACAGTAAACAGCACATAGGCCTTTTTGTACTGTAGTATCACACATAAAAATTGCTGAGATTAGATATAACCACAAGCATGCACAGTATATGCTTTCACATGCAAGTTTTGGTTACACTTTATTTTAATGGTTCACTATTACAGTGGATCTACCACATTAGATACAGTGTAATAACCAGTGTAACAATATTTAATACCATGTTATACCAGTGTAATAGCATGGACCAACTCTAACACTAACCCTAACCCTAGATGTAAGTACAAAATTGGTATGGCGTTACACTGGTATTACATGGCATTAAATATTGCTACACTGGTTATTACACTGAACATAATGTGGTAGATCCACTGTAATAGTGAACCATTTAAATAAAGTGTTACCTAAAAAATGTTTGGCTGCTCTGAGGAAATACTCAAAGTTTGCACCCTGGTCATTGAATAACAAAAACAGAAGAGTTGCCTGAGTGCAGTAGCCTATTAGGGAGTATTCATTGATTTCATAGACGGACAAGGGAAGGACATCTTTGTAAATTGTACATGTTATTTATCCAAATCTGTATTGTGGGCATAAATGTCTATGGCACTGCACTCCCATGCTATTTCTGACAACCATGTTCCACACACCCATTACAGTAGTACATTCACAATAGTATCTGTACTGTCGCGATGCCAACATGTTTTTGTTATTCATATTACTGTAAAAAAGAGGGATAAAAAGAAAAAAAGAAAGAATTTGAAAGGAACATGGTTTTGCGTCACAAGTCAAGACACAAAGAGAATAACTGAAAACATACGTAATTGCGATATATTGTGATATTCTATACAACAGGGGTGGGGAACCTCTGTCTCGAGGGCCGTTTGCAGCCCTTGATATAATTTTAATGTTATGCAGCTTCACATGAAATATGACATATTTTGTAAAGGAATCTTAGAAATTACATTTCCAATACAATTAAGTTATATTCAGTGGACCTAGACAAGGTGGGGTATGTTTTAAAGGTGTCTACCTTCAATATAGGCCTAAATTGCATGGGGAAATCATGATTTGTGTTCATAGTACGACCCTCGGAGGACTTTTACGGCCCTGGTAGGAATTTGAAGTGGCCCTTTGAATGAAAAAGGTTCCCCACCCCTGCTATACAGTATGTCGTCATCGTGATATAAAGTAATCCATGTTATGGCCTATGTTTTCTTTCCATATCACCCAGCGCTAGTAGGCACCATGAGGCCACCACTGAGCTCTCCCCCTCCAGCGTTGGCAGAGGAGGGTGAGGAGCAGGTGGGTACAGCGGCAGTGGTGGGGCCTCCTTTGGTGCCACTCGTGGTGCCCTCGCCCCCCTCACTGGAGGTGCGTGCCCACAGCAGGGGTGCTCCTGATGCCAAGGGAGGACTGCAGGGGGGTCAGAGCCCTAGTGAGGAGGAGGATGATGATGAGGAAGAGGAGGGTGATGACGAAGATGAGGAGAGCAGCGATGAGAATCAGGAGCCGCAGCGCACCGCACCTTTAGAACTGATGGCTGAGGTGACGTACTGAACTGAACTGAACTGCAGTGCAATCAAGCATGTTTATGAACAGGGCAATTTCATTTGAGCCTGAACGTGTGTGTGTGTGTGTGTGTGTGTGTGTGTGTGTGTGTGTGTGTGTGTGTGTGTGTGTGTGTGTGTGTGTGTGTGTGTGTGTGTGAGAGAGAGAGAGAGAGAGAGAGAGAGAGAGAGAGAGAGAGAGACTGTAAATATGTCTCCTTGAGAGGTCTGAAGACTGAATACAACCCTGTCTCTTCCTCTACCTGTGTGTGTGTGTGTGTGTGTGTGTGTGTGTGTGTGTGTGTGTGTGTGTGTGTGTGTGTGACGGTGTGTTCTGATATACAATATACTATATTTTCTAGTGCAAATTTCATGCTTAATAGACTCTCTCACATTAGCAAATGTAAAGGCTGATATGCTACCCCGTTGGCAGTACGTATGTTCCACTATTGGTCAAACGACTGTTCTAATGATGAAACAAATGGGCTTTTAAGGTGGCAAAATGACGATTTCCAAAACGATTTCAACTTCTCTGTCTAGTTCTTGAAGGCGGTGATGGAGAAAGACTACCTCTTGTCTCAGAAACTCTGCCAGATGAGTAAGTCCCATCATGTCACAACACAACCCACAGTTCGCTGCATCTATATTCAGTTATGAATAGCCACAATGTTATTTGGTCTTTAATGGGCTGAGGTTGATGTCCATTGCACTGCTCACTGTCGAACACACACACACACACACACACGCACACACGCATGCACACACACAGAGGCTGGCGTATTGTCTGGAGTGAGATTTAAGCCACATTTACGAGTGCTCACAGACCACAAACTTAACCATTAAACGGTCGGCTGTCCTGGTGGCGATGATAATGGCAGCTAATTTTTAAAAATGAAACGATAAAAATCCCTCATCCGTTTGGAACAAGCCTGCCTTCCCTTGGCTGGTGATTGATATTTTGCGCCATGCCTCAGTTGAACTGAGACGCTCCGTGATAATATAATTTTAATTGTTAATCATTTGCTTTTATAATAGCTCGCCGCAGAACCACGGTGGCGTCTAGTTGTTCCTTTTAGCACAGGTGTTGTTGATCTACTGTATTTATTTCTTGCTTTCTTTCCTGCTTTCTCTCTCTCTCTCTCTCTCTCGCTCTCTCTCTCTCCTCTTGCTTTATTTCCTGCTTTCTCTCTCTGTTTTCTTTCCTTCGTGCTCTCTCTCCTTCACTCTCTCTTTCTCTTCTGGCCTTCTTTTCGGTACTCTCTCTCTCTCTCTCTCTCTCTCTCTCTCTCTCTCTCTCTCTCTCTCTCTCTCTCTCTCTCTCTCTCTCTCTCTCTCTCTCAGTTCTTATTTATGAGCCAGAGAACCCAGAAGCCAGGCTGTTCCTGCCCCTTATTGAAGAAAGGTTACTGATGGGTAGGTTCACAAGGAACACGCCATACACACTCAGGGTCCAACTCAATATCTAACCTCCCATCCTCCCCTTTTGCTTATATCCTCGTGCTTCACCGATGCCCCACTTAGGCACAATAACGTTTGGGAAACCTTTAACCATTCAACATCTGATTGCAAATTGTACATTCTGTCTTTAAAGGTACACTGTGCAGGAAATGGTCAAAAAAGTACTGTAAATAGGCTGCTCATTGAAACTGGGCAGCCTATTGCCAAATTTGATATTTTCATGAAAGTTTACTAAGTAATAAACTAATATTTTCTAGTATGGTCCAAGTACAGTCATTTTTGCAGCTAAAAATGGCTATTTCTGGAAATTCAAAATGGCGGACCATGGAGAAAATCCCCCTTTTCATGTATGAAAAGTGCAATTTCCCCAGTCATAATGAATACTTTGAATTTGATGGTGGTGGTAATGACAAAGGTAGCATTAGTGAATGGGTAGCATGGATTCCCAACTAAAAATCTTAGGGTGCCTTTAACAATGCCTTGTCTTGCATCACAAGGCCACATGCAAAGGGAGAGGATGGGAGGTTAGGTATTGAGTTGAATACTCTGTCTTCCTGTACTGTGGATGTGGACTCTCCTCCCCAAGCACTCTTGTGTTGTTGAGTGTTCCTCTTTTCACTTTATTTGGCCTAATTTACATTTTTATTAGAAACTTTAATAGATAGTGTTTTTTTTTCCCTTCTTGACCTCTTTTCCTGATTCATTGCATGGATATAATGTAAATTGTCCTTTACCATGCCAAATTCATAATTGCCTTCTACACGTTCCAAGTTATAGACTGGGTTAGAAGTTGATTCATTGTGCCATTTTGTCTTGTGTATGTTAAAAGGCGATATAAAAAATCAACTTTATAGCAGAGGATTAATGTTAAATTAAAAGCAGAAGATTAATATTAATGAAGCCCTTATTCACTGGAAAGATAATGGCGAGCATGTAATATTTTAAAAGGATTTCATATGCCATGTCGTCTCCAATTAGCGCACCCCAAGCCAAGCCCATCCCTGCTGCCCACTCCCCTGTGCCAGTTGCTGAGGGAACACTGAAGAGCGGCCTCAAGCATGGCCCCATAGTGCACACCGTTCCACCATTGGAACGCTGTTATAGACATTGAAAAGTTATTTATTTGTTTTTTTGAATATTTTTAGGGGTTTTTGATGCCTTTATTGACAGGATAGTATGAGATGCTGATAGGAAATGAGTCAGATAGAGAGATGGGGGAGGATCGGGAAATGACCCCGTTCGGACTCGAACCGGAGTCCCCATGGGGCGGGCATGAAAGCCCAAATGTGTGCCCCCAGACATTGAAAAGTTAACTACCACAGTACTACGTTCAATAATTTGACATAGTAGACAGGCTTTAGTAATGCACTATGACTTGGCCATTGCGATTCTGGTAACAGCAAATTTACATAACGATGTGTCTTAACAGGTTAAAGGCGAACTATGTGAGTCAATAAATTCGTTATTACGTCTTGCTTGTTAACCTGACTCATTAACAATGCTAATAAGAGCAATCGGAGATGGCACCCCGTCATCTGGGAGGTCAGGTAATTCTGTCAAGTTGAAGGTAAAAGCTTGCACATCCAAGCGTCTGACCTGGGAGGAGGACCAATAAATAGCCACATAAAAAAGAGAGAAATGTCTGCTACAACCAGGATTTTATGCTCCCAATTATTTTTTCTTTTTTTTTCGGGTAGAACCCTTCTTTGACGTCTGAAGACGGGTTCTACCTGAAACGTCACGGAAAAAGAAAAAATAATGGGGAGCATAAAATCCTGGTTGTAGCGGACTTTTCTCTCTCTTTTTAATGAACATTCTGTCGACAGAGTCTGTAGTGGGCAAATTAGACCAGCAAGTTGTCTTGTGCCAGATTGGCTAACAAGTCTCAGCTATGCAGGCAGGGAATGCCCTTATAGGATTCAGCCTCATATGGGATCCAACCAAAAGTTGCGTAGTAATGGAAGTGGAAAGGGCCTGAGTGACAACTTTATAGCCATTATATTCAGGTGTGTACAAGCAATATATTCCCTTTTTTCATCAAAGATTGTAGAGAAAATCTAACCCAAAAAACACTAACCCAAAAAGGGATACTGAAGTACTGAGTGTGGCCACTTTGACACATATTCACATTGTCTTCTAGCGCAAGAGGCCGAGGAGGAGAGGAAGAAAGAGGAGGAGGAGAAGGGATCTAGTAGTGGAGAAGATGAAGAGGATGAAGAGGAGGATGACACTAGTGACGATGATGACGGTGGTGGTGATGATACTGATGATGACAGTAGTGAAGGGGACACCGATGGCTCTGGCAGCTCTTCGTCCTCGTCCTCTGAAGAGGAAGACGAAGAGGACTCAAACACAGACGTGAGGAGATCAGGTGAAGAGCAGGAGCGCTGTAAAAGAGCAGCCGTCTTGCCATAGTGGTTTTGAGCAGCAGTCTTACCGTAGTAGTTTGGTTCGACCTAGGTGTGGCTGTCCTGCTCACCATTGACTGTTACTCTGCCTCTGCATGTGAGTTGCATACATGCAGTTTTATATAAAATATAAATGCCCGCACAAAACAGAAAAAGCACCTTTGATCTTGTTTTTCTTATATCTGTGATAAAATAATTATAATAATAATAATAATATAATAATGCTTATCTGCAGCGTATTACGGTATGCTTTGTGGTGCATGCAGGAACGATACATGGTTGCATTTCTGGAAAGCGTAGTTGCTAACTATGTTAGCTATTTTGTTGGTTGCAATGCAATTTCCCATAGGCAACTACCGAAGTTGCTAACTGCTCACAACTACAACTTTCCAGAAATGCACCCCAGATCTGGTTGCCCCCTTCCTTCCCTCACAGCCTTCCTTCCCGCACAGCAGACATTCAATAAAGTCATACCAGTAAACGGTCAGAAGTCATCAAAGTATGTCAAGTACACTGTACTAAATGTCAATCTTTATTTACCATCCCTGTCTTGGAATAAAACATCAAAGAAAAAAGGATTCTAAGTGTGCTGACTCCTCACTCCAAACTTTCTTTCTTTTTTTTAAAGATATTTTTTGGTCTTTTTGACTTTATTCATGATAGTATAGTGCAGATGGTGACAGGAATTGAGTTGGGAGAGAGAGATGGGAAGGGTCGGCAAAGGACCCGGGTCAAGAATCGAACCCGGGTCGACTGCATAGCAAACGAGTGCCCTACCATATGTGCCACGGTAGGGCCCACTCCAAACTTTCAGTCAGTCTCGTCTTGCACATTTTTCTGGGATGTGCACAATTTTCACCCTCAATTGAATCTTTTTTTACCAGAGTCAGAACTACCACTCTACCGTAGCCTGGCAAGCCAGACTAGAACATGAAAAGTTTAATCTGTCTGGCACCGCACCATTAGCGTGGCTGTCACGCAAACCCTTCGTGCTTCGTGCATCTTCGTTAAAGCCTGTCTGATCAGAATCGCGGGGCAGGGTATATACAGTCAGTGGTTGAAGTAGTACTGATTTTGAAAAAGCCACGCGAATTATCCAATCAGGTTCGAGCTGTTTTGAACACACCCATGCCTTTCCAGAGCTAAGCGATTGACAATATTCCAGATGGTTGGTAACAACCATCGCGTGAGAACCAGGTTACCTCATGCAAAAAGTCAAAGAATGCGCGCACATCAGTGGCACAGGTGCTGGACCAAACGTAAGATAACTGAGAAGAAAGTAAAGGTCCGCAGCACTGTTGAATGCTCCCAAAGTTTCCCAATGGGCTTTCACTTTCACTGAGTTTGAAGGGTGGATTTTGCATCATTTTGGATTATCTCCTAAGGAGCAGGACTAGGGGTGAATTCCAAGAACATGGTTAAGTGATAAACCTGGATAAGTTAACCTACAGCAAGTGGTAAACCCGCTAATAGATAGTCCACAGATGCTGTTCTGTTAAGAAAAAGTGGACTTCAGGCTCTTCTATTAGGTGATTTACCACTACCTCAAGGTTAACTTGAACCGGTTTACTACTGAGCCCAGTTCTTGGAATACTCCCTAGATCCATTTGCTAGGCAAGATATGTTTGAGATTGTCTAATTTGCTTGTCATGGCTACTGACAGCTTTTTACCAGGCCCAGGACAAAGTCATCTGAAAGGACTCCCCATCCAAAACATACAAATGTAATAAAAACCTAATTCTGGGCCCCCTGTCTTCCTGGGCCCGCCGGGTCAACTGACCCCTTTGTCCCCCCTGTGTCGTATTCCCTGTTGTTAGGCTACTACTGCTGTCCAGAGGAAGTGATGACAGGAAGTGAGTTGGGAGAGAGAGATGGGGAAGGGTCAGCAAAGGACCCGAGTCGGACTCGAACACGGGTCGGCTGCGTAGTAGACGAGTGCCCTACCATTAATGGTGCATTCCCCAGAGGTAGGAGCTTCCAAGTAGGCAACAAGAAGGCAGCTACCTCCCACTTGAAAGCGTTCCAACCAGCAAGTCAAACAAACTACAAACATGGAGGGACAAAAACTACATATCCACTTCTCAAAGATGTCAGCAATGTAAACAATATCATGCGTTATTTTCATTTAGCCGCATTTCATCTTTGAAATATGCAATGTCAATATAACTACACCTTAGAAAAGTTAACAGGCTGTTTTGCAACCGTTAACCTGTCCGAATCAACTTTATTTGTCCATAGAATGGTGATGTGCAACATAAACTATTCCTAAGACTGTGCGCTGCCATTGCTGTGATGACATCACTATAGTCAATGGGGCGAAGTCGGTTTGCTTCGCTTTTGCCCCAGCTCGCGACTTGAACATTCCGCTTCAACAGGCGTTCCAATGCATTTCAGCAAGTAGGAGGTCAGAAACATCCCATCTCCCAACTCTGGGGAATGCACCATAAGCCACGGTAGGGCCCAGTGGACAGTCTTTTGTGCACTCTACCAAGGACAGGATTTGTAGGACAGGGCAGGGTAATAAGACTGACAGCCTGCCTGGCAGGGCTGCCACCGCCTCTTGTCACCTCGCTGCTGAGGGACAGGAGGATATGCAGTACACTAAGTGATTAATTATGTAACTCTGTCGATACAGTATGTCATCAGTTTCATTTTTCAAGTCTTTTACAGAAACTCGTGTTAATGTCACCAGATGCTTGTTTTGGACTTTGATGATGGTTTGCCTTTTGACGTGGAGCCTGCTTTATAGTATGTTCAGACACAGGAAGCCGTTTGATATGAGACAGCAGATGTCACAGCAGTGGGCCAGACTGAGTGTACTGGGTATTAGCTCCAAAACTATAAACTTTATTTCATTTTTACAAACGGCAACGTTTCGATCCAACATCGAAGCGTTGTCGTTTGTAAAAATCAAATTAACTTTATATTTTTGGAGCTAATACCCAGTGTGCGGACCACTTCATCACACTGTTTACCACTTTTTGTCTGGCACCTGGATAACTGCTTTGTGGATGTGCGCACCCCAACCTCCAAGCGCCAGAGTGAGTGTACAGCACGGGACCAGATGGAGGGAGACACTGACTGCATGGGGTCACGAGGCAAGAGACCAAGGTGTGCTGCTGGGCATTCGTACAGTATCTCCACTGTTAAAGCACTTGCAGTTGTGGTAGCCTCTTACTGCAGATGGGGTCGCCGGCGGGCCTATTCACTATGTCCTGAAAATACTTAACCACATTATAACACCATTGCTATGACATTACTGAGAGCCCTAAGTAACAGATTAAGACATAGCCATTACAATTTTGGTGACAGTATGGTTATAACATGGGCTCTGCGCTAAGGGGTTAAACCCGTTGTTTTCAGTACTTATATAGTGCAGTGTGCACTTGTACATTACATTATGTCCATTAAACTACATTTAGTTGATGTCTTTTTCCCATGCTATTCATTCCTTTTACAGTTTTTACAATATACAAGTTAATTTTACAAGTGTAATGTTTTATATCTAGACACAGAGTCATACTTTGAGCAGTCTAGGGAAATGCCTGGTAGAAAATGTTTTGCAGTGAATCCTATTTACATTTAACTGTCTGTACAGTCAGTCTGACGGCCTTGTCACTGCAGTACAGAAGACAACAGTGCCCTACAGTCGGTGCACTGTGCACAATACAACACACCATCACAAAATGCCAAAATTATAAATGTAAATTGAGTACAGATACCCCTCCGGCAAAGCCTTTTATAGCATGCTTGTAATGCATCTCATTACATTTTATACTGCAGGTGAAACTCACAGTTCAGCTGCTACTCATTCATCAATTCAGATTCGTCAAAAATGAATAGGCACAGAGACTACAGATTATGCTGGAAAGAAAACACATTTGAACAAACATATCTGTGGATATGATTTACTGGATTGTGCCAAATGCATTTGGACATAGTCTTGCCCATGGACATTGTCTTGGCACAGTTGTTTCTGTGGGGCATGATGGCAACAGCAAGTGTGAGTTTCAGAGGCTAAAAGAAAGTCAAGGTTTGTTTTCCTCATTTGGGTGGATACATAGGGCTGGGTTGTTTTGAGAGTCCAATGGTGGGAATGCCAAAAAGTTACAAATTAGCTATGAAAAATTGACTTGAATAATCAAGAACGATCCTGGCATGCAAAAGTTTTCCGACGTTGTTTTGTTTTTGAGCAGATTGAAAAGCGTAACCTTTTAAAAATTCTGAAATTATTTACGTTTGGTAGGCCTATATTCCGAGGCATTCTACATTCAAGTGACTGCTGATGAATCATCTTTTGCCGCCACCTAGAGGTAGACTCTCCAAGAGAAAGATGGAACACGTCTCATGGACCGCAAGAGCCCTTACCTTTGTGTGATATTCCTATGTTACAGAGGACGAGAGATGTTTTTTTTTCTTTCAAGTTTATGCCATATGTAACCTATACACTGTTAAATGGTAGGTTTTAGCTTGCCAGAGCTCTACATGCTAGAAAACCTTTACACGGTGAAAAGAGGTGTCAAATAATGAAATAACTGGGTTTTGTAAGAGAAATGCGCACTCAACACGTCTGAAGTCGTCATAACTGAAGTCACGCGTCATGGCGTTTCGCAATGAACCTGTAGCCAACCGGAGCTGTCCAAGTGCTGAATCTGAGCAGCCGCATTTAGGGGGCGGCACTGACATTTCTGTTACCAAATGTGCGAAAGGAGGACAGTCATGACATTGACCTCAATTTAGTCATATTTACACGTCAACTTATTACACCACATATAAAAAGCATTATAACCCATAACAACTAGAAATAATGTATGGATGGTTAATAATCACTAGCCTTTTTTTTGTTTGTTAACATTTTAGACGTGACTTTTACCCCCATCGTTTAGCCTTCCTGCTAGAAAGTGTGGCCTAATTTCTCAAACGAGTCTTACACGTTGGGAGAGATTTACACTAGCCTGTGGCACGACATTGTTAAGCCAAGGAAAGAACAATGAAATAGCCTACTTTTTTGATAATATGTATGACTCTACGCAAAAAAACCTGAAATGAAAATGTGAATATTTTCAGCTGGTGTTCATCACCTCCAAACAAGGGTGCCAGCCAAAAGAATCTTGATTCTTTGGCGCCATCTGCTGGAGATTTGGTCGCTTCTTATCCTGAGACATTTCTATAAGGGGGAAATATTTGACTGCGTAATTCAGGGTTACTTGTTCTCATGACTTAAGTGAAACATAGCCTACTGAGTAAAGAAATATGTAGAAAAATACACCGTCAAGGTCAACCTGACTAGTGTAAAGAATATCAGCCTATTGATCCCATTCCCTACACTCATAAACAATGCCATTGTGGTGTTATGCCAAATGAAAATACCACAAGCTGACAGGAAATGGAAACACAGGGAAAGCAAACAATTCACTTTTCATGAAAAGCAAGACGGTTTTCGTACAGGCATTGGCGTCTCTCTCTCTCTCTCTCTCTCTCTCTCTCTCTCTCTCTCTCTCTCTCTCTCTCTCTCTCTCTCTCTCCAACCTTACTCCTCCTCCTCCTCCTCCTCCTCCTCCTTGAATGGCTTTGTTTTATGGACGTAATGTGTTGCTCATAGGGTCAAACTTACCATATCGCTCAGTGTGTTCCGTGCGTGGGCTTCCTGAGGGATAAATATAAATACCGAGTGACTTAAACACCTGCCACAAAAAAGGTCACGTTCAAAGAGGAAGAGCAACTACAACCAAAGACTGGCTGTTTTGCACAAAGTGGATTTGCAACATTTTGGGACTAATTTCAGACCAAGGGAGGAACGGTTAGAAACGGATAAGTCTGTTGAGGGCTTAGGCTTTTTTCTTTAAAAGCAAAGGACGAGTTGGATAAGAGTGCTGAACTGGATGGGTCTTTCCACGTCAATTCATATTTGGATGTCTCTGGCGTCTAATTGTGGAGTGTTTGTCAAGTCTGACCACTGCGTGGCTATAAGGTGTTACTTCGCCTCCGCCTTGCTAGTTGGACTCTAGCGAGCACTCTGAACACCTGTGACTGGCAGCACGGTAAGAACATCGTGAAGCAGCCTTTTCATTTCAATTCAAACAGTCTGCCTACAAATATTGCAGTTATGTCTCGTTTGTGCCAGCTAAAATGTCTGATGATGATCTGCTAGTGTAAACGCATATCGTAAAATGAAATTACATTTCATGAGATGTCAAAATCAACGACCTGTCGATTTTGTGGTCTTATTCTCTTCTCTCTTCCCCCTCCAAGAAATGCAATTGAAACGTAATTAAGATATCATTAGTGACAGGACATGGGGTTGCTTGACGTGCGTGCGATAGGGTTTGCCCTGGCACAATTTTTCACACATGTGACATTGACTGATAGTCGTTGGCTGGAGTTATTTTAAGATAATCTTAATTGGAAAATCGATATGGTATTTTGTCAATCAATTGTTCGAGCCTCTCTTTTACGTGCTATCAATCAAATATGACTGTGCTGTCATCGGAATTATTAATATAAGCAATATTCAAGTCATAATAACTTAAATTTCGTTAATAACCGTGACCAAAACGTTCCCTAAGTGATAATGCAGCAATGTCATATTTACTTGTGTGTTTACGGCACGATTAATTGCTGCATTTCATATACATTGTCTACTATGGGTTGATTTATGGTGCTCGTTTTTAAGGGCGCTTCCTCTTTGAGGCAATTAAGTTGGACTTCACGGTCTGGTGCGCCCCGTTTGACTGCAACGCCCAGAGCGCGCTAGCTGCCGAGGACGACAGAAGAGGCGTCTGTTGTCCATCCTCGGGAAATAAACTTCATCCGAAACTTGGCACGATGTCCAGATGAACTCGGAAGTCGATTTCGTAGTTTTAGGGGCGCGGGTGACCCATTAATAGTCAGTGCTGACATATTCTGTCTCTGGACTGCGTATAATTGAATGCGCGCGATGTTATCGGCGACCACATTTCTGCACTTGACAGAAGACGGAGCATCCTTCCCGGTTGCGCTTTACTGTGTGAACGGCGAGGAACGAATTGTCTCGTTCGTGGACAATGATATATCACCCTGGATCATTTTCAGGATTTCGATTGACGCTTGAGAATAAATGTGGATGATTGTGTCTATCTGCCTGGCGATGATTTTTATTTCACAACTCGCGCATTCCTTTGTTAGAATTGGACACATTTACAATAACACCATAGGAGGCTGGCCGAGGAAGGTGAAGGTTTGCGTTTGCTATGGTTTGTATTAAAATCATTTATTTATTCTTTACAGCTCCATTTGATCTCCCGGTCGGATTTTGGCTGAGGGTGACACCGCAAACACTCTGTATTGTCCCGGTTAAAGCAAACTGATGGCGGCTTCGGCACCTTCCTCCTCCGCCGGCGAACCGGATCCCAACTCGACAAATTTACGACCACCGTCCACAAGTAGGTCTAGCTCACTAGATGAAATACTCCTGGGTTTCTAGCCCCTGTTTGAAAGCATTCGTCATTGTTAAAAGGGTGGAATATCAAGCAGTCAAATTTCTTTTATCTCTATCAAGATTATGTGGCACAATGTAATTAGATGAAAAACAATTGTTTTAAATTATTTTAAAAATAAATAATAAAATATGTAACACCATGGCACAGATCATTTCCGTTGTCTAAAAAGACTACAACGAGATCAGCCAATTGTAATTTATAGACCTACCAAGAAACTGTACAATTACTATAGCCTATTTTTAGACTTATTCATTTTTAGATCTGTATTATATCCTAACTACTAGGCCTAGTATTACTAGGAGTAGGCCTAAAAAAAAAAAAGATTTTTTTCTCTTTTTATTTTTCTTGTTTTTACCCAATGTAGCCTAAATGATTTCGTTGTAATTAAATGAAAAATGGGTCTGATTGCAGCCACTGGTAATGACCCGGCGTTTTGTTCTCTTTCAAGAGTGCTGGCCGATTTTCTGGCAGCAATCATCTATGAAGGGCTAGACTGTTTGAATGCCATAATTGCCCAAAATTACTACTTGTGTCTACCCTTTTCGTTCTGGGTCTTTGTTCCGTAGGCTGATAGGCTACACACACACACACACACACACACACACACACACACACACACACACACACACACACACACACACACACACTACCATTTAAAAAAAACTGTCATTTTTTTTGTTAGGATATGAAAGTAAAATGTATTTTTTCCCTCTATGTGTTTGTGAACAGTTTGTGAATATTTTTAAGGTGTGTGTGTGTGTGTGTGCGCGCGCGAGAGAGAGAGAGAGAGAGAGAGAGAGAGAGAGAGAGAGAGAGAGAGAGAGAGAGAGAGAGAGAGAGAGAGAGAGAGAGAGAGAGAGAGAGAGAGAAGGGGGGGGGCTGCGTGTGAGATGTGTGCGTGCGTTGCGCTGCTGTCGCTCGTGTTGCCATTATCTGCCTGCCACGCTCTATCTCACGCGCGCTGACCTGAGGCGGCACGCTCTGGCGGTGTCGCGGCAAGAGGCTGACAGCTTCGCCTCTGGCCGACACCAACTGAGCCGTGCCGCCCAAGGTCCAAACGCACACAGCCAAAACAACACCATCCATACCAGTCAGTCGCCTCCACAACATCTGCATGTGGATAACTCCATAACGCATCTATCAGTGGGGCTTCAACTAGCATCTGCATCATGTACTCTCGCTACTCATGTACCCTCGCTATTATTGCCATTATACGAGTCCATACGAATCCCAATCTGTGTTTTGATGTGCAAGTATAGGCCTACACAAATTCCATCCGCTTTAATTTCCCTTAACGTTTAAAGTATTTCTCCATTATTCCTAATGGTTATTCCCGTGCATTTGATTGCAAACACAGCTCGCCCGCTGCGAAACAGGCCCAGCCTAGGGGCAACTCTGGCTCTCAAAACGTTAACATACTGAAGCTTTTCCTGGGCCTTTCTCTTTGACCGCCGGACGCCCAATCATGCAAGTCTCCGCCAGTCAAACAGCGCGTCTCACCCAATTAATTCCCGCACTCGCTCCCGACCCCATTTCATGCTCGTTTATTTTAAAGCGCCGCTTTGCCGGATGTGTGCCAGCGTTCATTAGCCCCCTCGCCTCTCTGATGGCCTCTATTGATTGGCTGGCGGAATCGGAGAATTCTCGAATGGTACTGACTCCTGAATATTGGGAATATTACAGCCAGGCCAGCTCACATACGAACACACACGCAAGCACAGATAAGCGCACTTGCACGCGCGCATGGCACGCACAGCACGCACCGACAGAGCCACACACCCAGCAAAGCGCCGCTTCCAACACGGCCACCCGTCACCCGCGCCTCCCCAGCTCACGCTCTCTGCCCGCCTGCGGCCTGCCGCCGCTCTTCCCCTCCATTTCGTGCTGCTTCGTTCCATCCACCAGCAGCGTGAGTGAGTGTCAGCCTATACTCAAATCAAAATGTCGGTTATTCAGTAGTTCTCCCAAACGTCTCGGTTTAGGTTATGATGCATGGTGCGGCGTAGCACACGGCTGTACGAAAAAGCTGGGGATGAAGATATGTGGTAAGTTGGATGGAATATGTCTACATTCACTCTGCCTACACTTATTGAATCAGTTGTACATGTATAAATAAAGATTATGTTTAGCCTATATAGGATTTAGCCCACTGCGCCAACAACGACCTTTAAATATTATTTAAAATATACTGTGTTCTGATGTGTGCAAAGAAAGAAACAAAGGGGCGAACTGTCACTGCCGATTTCCATCTCCGCAAAGGTCAGTGGCGCAGCATCATTTAGCCCGTAGGCCACACAGGCGACGCGGGCAGAGGCTTTTGTATTCCCCCCTGTTCGCACCATGTCTACTTGCATCTAGGGAGATGGCTTTCATTGCCTGGACAAAGCCGGCCAACAAAAGACAACATCTCTCTCTCTCTCTCTCTCTCTCTCTCTCTCTCTCTCTCTCTCTCTCTCTCTCTCTCTCTCTCTCTCTCTCTCTCTACCAAGAATCTATACATCAACCCAGATGAGGGTTAAGGCATGAGGTTGAGATTTACCTAATTGTGATGGATTTAATTGATGCTGCAGAATTAGTGTGTTGGGCTATTTTCGGTTTCAAATCCTTTTAGCTCCTGTGGTGATTTTTGAGGTGATGAAGGCCTAAAAAGAGTTGGGCTACAGTAAAGTATAGTCTATAAATCACGTATAGAAAAAGGACAAAAAGGTGTGTGAGAGACATGTGAAAGAATACACAAACAGACATAGGCCTACATGCAATAGCAGTTTGGACGCAGCACACGCAGTTAGCCAACACACATAAAAGGGAGTGCTAAGCCTCCTAAAGCCATGATGCATGGCCTCTGTGCAAGCTGGGGTGTAATCACTGGTTTAAATAAGCACAGCATCACATCATGTATCGACCTTGGGAGCAGGGAGTGAGTGGCCCATAGGGTTTAGTACAGTTATGCAACAATGTTCAGCACACCACCACCTCCCCTAACTCTCATACCTGCAGCCAACCAGACACACACACACACACACACACACACACACACACACACACACACACACACACACAGTGGCATGTTGGGTTTTATTATGAAGAATTATGTAATGAGTTCTCATGCCTTTACCTAGCCGGATTTTGCCATCCCCTTGTAGGCCTACGTACAATACAAAACAACACAAACAATGCTTACAGTACTGGCACTAAATAATCTCATCCCGATTACTGATTGAACATCACCTAACTTGCAAGATGTTAACGTGGACAAATGAATCTTGATAGTAAGAAAGTGCAAGGTGATTGCATATGTTGGGAGATGAATGATGCATCAAATGAGCAATTGGCTCATGACCTCAACAGAACATTTTTAATCCAGAACGAAACCCTTCTTGGATATGAGCTGGGCCATTTAAAATTAGTAAAATGTATTTAATTGATTCAAAAGAAAGCAATGAAAAAAAAACCACAAAGTCATTCTTTAGCCACCTTGCATAGGCCTAGTAATTGATTTGTCTCACTCCTTGTTTAGATGTCCAAATCCAATTGGCTCCTTAGACCTTATAGTGCAGGTGGCAAGCATTTTAACTTAACTGACTCTAAGCAAACTTAAGCGACTGTCCCCAATATTTCACAGGACGTCCAGGTATTTTTCATTGATGTTAGAGATTTTTTTTTTTAAACTTGACGTCACATTCTGGTCCCTGTTTTCCCATCACCAATAGGCTAACGCAGTGCCTGCAAGCTCATGTTGACCTACATGAGGTGGCCTAATTGGTACATACAGAAGCGAATGGTCATCATTGGAAATTAACTAAAATATGTTGATTGTTTTTATTTGTATTTTGATATTTAGTTTTTATTTGAACCTACAGTGATTCAACCACAATGCAGACTAGTGATATAATAGGCTACATTTCAACCACTATTGCCCATAGTAACATCGGCCTATTCGCAAATCACTTTTTTGTGCGGTTTTTAGGCCAAATTGTAGGCCAAATATTTTTCAAATCTACACCTATTCCAAGCTAAATGTATTTTTTTTTTTTTTTTAATGCTTGGGCCAGGGGTTGCAGACGTCTTTTTTCTGACATCATGTCCGATTAATTTGCAGCCTTGTGTTCAGCGTCCACAATCGAATTATAAATTTAGCCTATCTTCGCCATATCAGCCGGAATAAAATGAGCTGGCGGACTCTTATCTAAGAGGAAAGGCCCCTCCTGAAAATCCCTGATAAGGGCTATGAAGGGTGGGGGGTTGTCTGTACGCATCCTGCTCTGGCAAGATATGTCTGTCATCTTACACCAACATCTCAACAGTCAATGGCTTGTTTTCTCAAATCGTGTTTTCAATCGTTATCACATAGGCTACCGTGGTCAACATTGATTCCCTACAAAACAAATAACAAATACATAAATAAATAGATAAATAAATAAATAAATTCCATGTAATATAGGCCTATAGCACAATAAATTGGATAGGCCTATGATACAAATAATTTGACAAACAAATTAAAAACCATAATTTGCGTCTGGGTGCAAAACTACAAGTCTTGGCGTAATTCTTGCTCTTGGTTACTTTTTGTGGTGGCCAAGGCCCTAATATATATATATATATCAAATCGTGTCGATAAAGTAGACATGAGCTAGTCGCTTTGAAATACAGCTATATTTTTCCTTCAAAGGGTGCAATCTTTCTTATGGTAGCGATGATGCCGGGTACATCAGCCCCAGAGTTGGAGCGCAGGGCCGGGGCGGAGACGGCAATGGCACGGAGGGGAGGGGTTGGTTAGGTTTAACAAAAAATATAGAGGCCCTACGGTTTGTGCGTTGCTTCCCTCCCGAACTACCGACCGTAAACAAGAGAGCGTGTGGCAAGCAAAAGTTAATTTGTCCTACCCTGCCCCCTTGCAGTGAGACTGCTGATGTCATGTGGCAAACTCCCTTAGGGCTTCCGATGCCATAAATAGCTCTGACTGTAAACATGGGAATCACCCCTATATATATAGCAGGTCCTCCCCACTGTTTGCACTCTACAGACAGAACATGTGTAACTTTTTGAAGTGACAGACAGTTTGAACCTCTCTCTACACAGCCACAACCATGCTACACGGTGACAACTGCGCCTTTCACCCCTCTCCTTCTCCCTGTTACAACGCAGGCTTCCTTCAAAAGAACAATAGTCTGGAGGAGAAGAGTCGCATCGTCAGCGCCCTCAAGGAACAGTCCTCCAGAAATCAGCTGGAGAACAGCGAGCAAGGTGGCCACTTCAGGCGCACCGAGACAGATTTCTCCAATCTCTTTGCTCGGGGTGAGTAACGGGAATGTATAGCTTACTATGCATGCGTTGTTCCCCTCCTCACTTTGTTTGAATGATCTTGATTAAGGCTGCTAACTTGTTGATGATATTCCAAACATGCCATATAAATAGGCTACTGTAACGCAAAGTAGCCTGATTGTAGTTGCCTTGGTGGGGTATTAAAGTTGAATAATTTAGCCTATAGCCTACTTTGGCTATTTGCAAAAGAGTTGCAGACTGTGACTGTCATTTGGCTTTGCGAATATGCATTGTTTTTTTCAGTTAGTTGCCAACTTAGTAAAATTAAAATAATAACATCTGAAATGTTTTCCACAGATCTATTGCCTGCCAAAAATGGCGAGGAGCCCACCATGCAGTTCTTGCTGGAGGTGGTGGAGATCCTAACTAACTATGTCCGCAAGACCTTCGACAGATCCACCAAAGTGCTGGACTTCCACCATCCGCACCAGCTGCTTGAGGGCATGGAAGGCTTCAACCTGGAGCTCTCAGACCAACCCGAGTCACTCGAACAGATTCTGGTGGACTGCCGAGACACACTCAAGTACGGCGTACGAACAGGTAGGCCCTACATCTTTGTAGGCTATTAAAAACCGTTTCCAGTGAAAACTATTTCTATTTGAAGACGAAAAACGGACCCAATAGGCCTATCAGATACAAGTGGGCTTTAGCAGTAGTTATGTCCAGGGGGTTAAAAATGAAAGCCGCAGCTCAGTGGCAGTGTGAAGTGGGCCTATTTTTACTGAGCTCCACTGGGAACAGCCCCGCCGTCAGTGTGATTTTCTGGTTCCTTCACTTCACTGGAGCTGAAAAAAGGAGCCCGTACGTGTTTACTTGGTAGCCGTTTCATAATATTTCTGAAGAGAGGTTACATAAAGAGCCTCTTTAGTCGCGCTGTCTCCCACCATAAAACAAATCACAATGACAGGTTATTGTGCTTGTGGTAATTTTGTTGACTGCTTGTATCTATTTCAAACTAGGACGAGTGGCCTGCGGCGATTCGAGATGTCTTTACAGACATTTTAAAGGCAGTTAGTTGCTTTATTATGTGAATCCTCATTTGGAACAAGCAGCTAGCTGAACAACCAAAGGAAATGTGTCTTAAAAGAAACGAAATTTGTTGCTGGAAATGATTTATCAAGATCGTCCGGGACGTGCGCTATCCATGGTCCTGAAACGGCCCTATAGCTTCAAGCTCGCCTGGACTTTACCGGCGAATAGAACCGCCCTCGAAACAGCTATTTTACCCTTTTAAAAGGTAGCCTATAAATCATGTAGGCTCGGCTATAAAAAAATAATAATAATAAATTAAAAAAAAAACAGTCGAGCTACACATAAAATAATGTGTAATTGGTAGCCTATTACGAAGTAAATCAGTATTTCAATTGACTGAGTGAGTTTGTTTTACCTTGACTTGATGTTTCCCCTGCGTCACACACATTTTTGTTGTCTTGTCTCCCAATCTCGCCTGAACCCTTGCAAAATCATTCAGCGTTAGTTATCTGCAGAAGTGAATCAAATATCATTTTGGTGGTGGTCTATCTTCCTATCAATATATAATTATATGCGTGTTCATCGGGACGTATCGCGCTGACTAATGGGGCGCGGTAAAGAGGCTTTGTGTGTAGGCGGTATGAAGGGAATCATGAAGCCAACATCTGCTTAGTATGGGAGCGCTATGATACAGCCTTATGTAAATTACTCAGACTCCATCAGACGAAAGAGAAGCACATGGAAATAGTTTACCCATTTCCCTATTTTTATTTCATAAAGCCAACTTTATCTATCTATCTATCTATCTATCTATCTATCTATCTATCTATCTATCTATCTATCTATCTATCTATCTATCTATCTATCTATCTATCTATCTAGAGTATATGACTAAATGTATTATAAGTGTTAAGTGTGTGTTAAATTCGGTAAATGTTCAATGAACAATGCAAAATTATCTATCTATCTATCTATCTATCTATCTATCTATCTATCTATCTATCTATCTATCTATCTATCTATCTATCTATCTATCTATCTATCTATCTATCTATCTATCTATCTATCTATCCTTCTCTAATGCTCCTGTATGTTTGCAGGTCATCCTCGGTTCTTCAACCAGCTGTCCACTGGGCTGGACATCATCGGCCTCGCAGGAGAATGGCTGACATCTACTGCCAACACCAACATGTGAGTCTCTCTCTCTCTTTCTCTCTCTCTCTCTCTCTCTCTCTCTCTCTCTCTCTCTCTCTCTCTCTCTCTCTCTCTCTCTCTCTCTCTCTCTTGCTGACTCTCACTCTTTCACTCTCTCTCTCCCTTTCTATCACACACACACACACACACACACACACACACACACACACACACACACACACACACACACACACACACACACACACACACCCTCTACTTCCAATACCAACATGTAAGTCTCTCTCTCTCTCTCTCTCTCTCTCTCTCTCTCTCTCTCTCTCTCTCTCTCTCTCTCTCTCTCTCTCTCTCTCTCTCTCTCTCTCTCTCTCTCACACACACACACACACACACATACACACACCACTTTATATTCAGCAACATGTGAGTCACACACACACACACACACACACACACACACACACACACACACACACACACACACACACACACACACACACACACACACACACACACACACACACACACACACACAGAGACCTGATCACCTCTTTATATTTCGCAGCATATGAGTCACAGGTCCGGCCTCAAATGAAACTTTATATTCGCCAATATGTGATTCACACATCCGGCCACATGTTGTATGTACTGTATATTCACCCACGTGTGACGTACAGTGTACTCACCTAACACTGCCAATACCAACATATGAGTCATACAGTTGATCCGGTCGCACCTTAACACTTTATATTAATGGTTATATTCACCTACAGCAGTGGTGTAGTCTACATAGAACGCAGGTATACGCAGGCATACCTACCTCAAAATTTCAGGGATTTCAGTATGCCCACTTCAAATTGATTGATCCTTTATTTAGAATATCACAAATATATACAGTATACCCACTTCAGAAAATGCTCAGATATACAGTATACCCACTACAAAAAAGTAGACTACACCACTGGTCCTACAGGGTAACTCTGACAAATCATCTTGAGTCACAGATCCGGCCTCAGCACACACTTTATATTCAGCAAAATGATGTGACTCACACATCCGGTCTCACCGCACTCTACATGTATTTCTCCCTCCTGGTCTTTTATATCTGCTCAATTCTCTTTGTGTTTTGTACTTTTTTGTTGTTGTGTTTCTCCCACCTTCCCTCTGCTGCTGTCTTTTCGCCCGCAGTGCTTGTCGTGTCTGGCTGCCTTGTCTGGCCCTATCCTTTTTTTTTTCTTTTTTTCCCCCGTTTTTTTGTTTTACCATTCTCTCCTTTCCCTGTTCTTTATTCGCCATGCTCTGTGGCTGTGTGCAGTCATGTCTGTCCTGGAGGGGTAATGGATAGAATGGTAGTGACAACAGTGTAGTCTTCATAGGGGGTGTCGACTCGTCGCCACAGCTCATGCTCATGCTCGGAGCCAGCGCAGCGATACAAAGGAAAAGTAGCCCGCTCTCTCTCTCTTTATTGTCAAGTAGATATACAAGATCAGGGAGTGTCACTATGAGCCAACAGACTGGACAGTTGTTCCTCTTCCTCACAGATCTCCTTTGCCCCTCTTCATGACTGTGGCCATACACAGTCAATTTTGCAATCTGACTTCAAAAGTTAGGGATGTCAAACTCAGGCCCGGGGGCCAAGTCTGGCCCATGGAGGCATTTTTATTTGGCACGTGAGATCATGCCAAATGATCAGGCCAACTAAGGAATATGAGTGGGCCCAGGCCACAGTCATGCAACCGAATATGTGCGGGCACATTTGAACCACTGTATATGATGTGAAAGAGTGTGTGTGTGTGACATTTAACTGTGAGTATTAAGTGCATGCATGCACAATTTTAGTCTTTTTAGTTTAAAAACATGTGTATACGTATATTGAGTTTGGCCCTTGACTTCATTCCAGATTTTGATTTTGGCCCTTCATCAATTTGAGTTTGACACCCCTGAGTTAAACAGTGCAATACTGAATATCTATCATACTGCAGTGTTGGTCCTATTGTTTAGGTGTTGGATTACTGTAACACTGAGAAACAGACTGTATTTTTCCCTATTTCTTTACATAACCATCTTCTCTCTTACCTGTTTTTCCCTCACCCCTTTGCCCTTCCCTTTGTTTTCTCTCACCATGTTTTTGCTCTAAAGTTGTTTCCTTGCACCGAGGGGTTATGACCCATGGTCATTACACTGCAACCCACTCTCCAACAAACGCATCGTTGCATTAAATACCGGTAAATAACAGCACATTACTATCAGTGTGTAACACCCTTAGTTTTTCAGCCCAGAGTTTTGTCCTTGTGCCGGTCACACGGGCTGAGGGACAGCTCTGTTATGGAACGTCTCCCCGATCAATCAAATGTCAAATATAGTGGCACTGGCACATGTTTGGGATAGCCCCTTCTTTTTTCCACTCCATACCCCCCACCACCACCACGCCCCTCACCCCTGGTCCCTGATGTACTATATGATATGTAGGACAGTAGCCTAGTTGGAAACCTCTGTGACTTGTGATATATCTGTACGTGCTCATACAGTATATAGGTGTGTGTCTGTGTGTGTCTGCGCGCGTGTGTGTATGTGTGCGTGTGATTGTATGTCTGTGTGTGTGTGTGTGTGTGTGTGTGTGTGTGTGTGTGTGTGTGTGTGTGTGTGTGTGTGTGTGTGTGTGTGTGTGTGTGTGTGTGTGTGTGTGTGTGTGTGTGTGTGTGTGTGTGTGTGCTTCAGGGAGGCTGGGTCGGTCGGTGCATGTGTGTGTATGTAATTGTGTTGGCACCAGCACAGTGTTGGAAGGGGATTGTGGGGATTTCTGATACGTGCTTCACGTGTGTGCGTGTGTGTGTGTGTGTGTGTGTGTGTGTGTGTGTGTGTGTGTGTGTGTGTGTGTGTGTGTGTGTGTGTGCGAGTGTGTGTGTGTGTTTGTGTTGGTGCCAGCACGGTGGTGGGGTGGTGGTCTGGCTTTGTGGTACGTGCTTCACGTGTGTGTGCGCGTGCATGTGCGTGTGTGTGTGTGTGTGTGTGTGTGTGTGTGTGTGTGTGTGTGTGTGTGTGTGTGTGTGTGTGTGTGTGTTTGTGCGTGTGTGTGTGTGTGCGCGCGCATGTGTGTGTGTGTGTGTGTGCGTGTGTGCGCGCGCGTGTGTGTGTGCATGTGTGCGTGTGTACGCGCATGTGTATGTGTGTGTGTGTGTGTGTGTTGGCGCTAGCATGGCTGGTCTGGTACATGCTTCAGGGCATTGTTCCCTCCTGTCCTCCCGCTCCGCTCTGTACTGGCCCAATCTGAGCCGGTCGGGGGCCGGGCCACCTGACTCCATGGGCTCCACTTACATAAAGTGTTTGTGCGACAAAAACAAAAAAGGCCCATGCGTGCGTGGCCGGAGGTGCCGACTTACTGTAGTTCGTTAGCGGCGTATCGAACAGCACTTCTGAACAACGTTCTCGGCGACCGGTATTTGCTCCGACGGCCCGGGGCTGTGTTAGATTGCATATTGATCAGAGTGTTACATGCTGTATGTACTCTATTCAGCCACTCACTGCCAGGGCCGACCTGCCGCACGCTGGATACGACACGTCAGCGGCGAGCGCAGTGTAGCGGCACGGCAGGCAGACAAAAAGCAATTCATGCCCACTTTTATTTATTTATTAAAAAAAAAAAAAAAGATATTTTTCGGGGGCTTTTCTTGCCTTTGTTGGACAGGGCCGTTTTGAGAGGAGACAGGAGAGAGTGAGCTGGGGAAGGATTTGGAAATGACCTCAGGCCTTAAGCGAACCCGGGTCCCTGGCGTAAAAGTACAGTGCCTTAGCCATTTCAGCCTCAGCCAAGGCCACGTCATATACCCACTTTTAAATTAGCCACACTGACCCGTCCACTCGGAACACTTTAAAAACAGAAGTGCTCTCACAAAACATGGTGTTCTCTTTCATTTTCATTATATGTATTCGTATGACTATGAGCAGGCGGCCCAGTTTCAAACAATGCGATGATGGGGGGGATCTGTGCTTGATGATGGGTAGAGAGAATGAAAGTGTCCTGAGGTTAGGTACTGTACTGTGTTGGCCTGACAAAAGAGCCCTGCGAGAGGAGAGTGGCTTGTCCCAGATCCAGTTAACGGCCCATTGATTGCCATTCATCGCGCGGGGTTGGCTGGTGTGTGCGTGTGCGTGTGCGTGTGTGTGTGTGTGTGTGTGTGTGTGTGTGTGTGTGTGCGTGTGTGTGTGTGTGTGTGTGTGTGTGTGTGTGTGTGTGTGTGTGTGTGTGTGTGTGTGTGTGTGTGTGTGTGTGTGTGTGTGTGTGTGTGGTTGTGTGTGTGCACGCACAAGGCTGGTGGAAGCCAAATGCCAGCTGAGGCTGTAGTCACACAACACCACCCCATCCCCATCCCCATCCCCATCCATATCCCCTGCTCCTCCCCTCCTCAAACCCAGGCCTGCCAACAGGGGCTGGGGGAAACAGGTCAGTTGTCCCAGGCCCATGGAGAGGAGAGGAGGGGGCCCCAGAATTAAGACCACATTACATTGTATGTATCAGGAGGGATGATATCAGTTGATTTTGTCCTGGGCTCGCCCAAAGCTGTAAGCGGCCCTGATTGTATGTATTGAGGGGGGTGGGCTTTCAAATGATTTTGTCTTGGGCCCCGCCAAAGCTGTCAGCGGCCCTGACTCCTCCATCCATTCATCCATCCATCCATCTTTCCATCCATCCCCTGAGGGCCCAGTGAGAAGCTGGTCGCGCCGTGTCGCCCACGGGCCGCCATCTTGGTCCCGGCGGAGGGCGAGCCACTTCATTCTGGCAGCTCGTGTTAATGTGGGCTAATTCCCAGTGAGCGTGCAGGAAATGGGAAGTCACTTACTGGGGTCAAGTCATTCCTCAGCTGCTATTACTTATCAACAAAGGCAGGCACGGAGGGAGGGGGTGCGGGGTGGGTTATGGGCAGAGGGGAGAGGGGAGAGGGGGGTGGTCCCACGGGAGCTAGCCATGCTGATTCCCATAAAGGAACAATGGGGAAAAGAAAATGGCAATGCTCCAGTTTGTGTTGTGGACATAACAACACAGTCATTGTTGTTATCAATTTTCTTATTCCCGTTTTTTTTTGTTCTTTCTAAAGGATGTCTGATATTTGTAAAGGAAAAATGGCTTGGTGTAGTAGCTATTCCCTGCATGTCAGGTTATGATGTTTTTGGTGAGAGCTTGTCAAAAACAGGTCATGCTCTCGACATAGGGAAAGTCACTCGTGGCTGTAAATAAATCAAGGTGAATGTTGTTATTTTATAGTCGTGGGGGCACTAAAAGTGGATGGAGGACTCAGAGCTTGGGGGTGGGGGTCTGGGGTGTGTGCGGGGGATCCACACTGAAATTAAACTGAATGTTATTTTTTTCTGCTGGTGGGGGGCACTGAAAAAGAGTGGTGAGCTGAAGGATTGGGGTGTGGGTGTGGGTGTGGGTGTGGGTGTGGGTGGGGGCATGGGGCTGAAAGGGAGGATTGAACTGAAATGCAGCATCCACTTCCATCCAGGCAGCAGCAGGCTATCTGTCCCGTCTCCCCGAGGCTCAAGACTGATTTCTTCTCCAGGCATCAAACTGTGTGCCCTGGCTGTCAAGCATAGGTGGCAAACTAAAAGTGACAGTGGGCCAAAATCAAAAGCTGGGACGAAGAAGGCGTGTGTCGAACTCAGTAATTATTATTTTTTTAAATCTCATAGTCCCTCATCTACTCTATAATTCCTGAACAAAACACGTGTTCAAGTCATAAAACTATACTGTGTACATATTAATGGTGTACTTGTATGTGGCGAACTGTAATACACATTTGAAATGGTCTCTTGAACCTAGTTAAATGTGACAGCGGGCTAGATTTTGTCCCCGGGCCTGAGTTTGAAATCCCTGCTGTAAAAGCTGATTTATTTCTCCAGGCGCCAAGGTGTGTGTGTGTGTGTGTGCCCTGACTGTAGACGGCAGTGTTTCTCCCAATATGGTGTCCAAAGGCAATACAGTATATGCTAATCGCCATACCATGCTGAGCATGTCTGATCTCATCCAAGGGCAATATATGGACATGGGGCCTATTTTAGATTGTTTTTTTTGTTTTTTTGGTGTTTACCATGGATGTTCTGACTGTTGAGGGCCCCTACATACTGGTAGGGCACTTTTTGTGGTGGGAGTCTAGTCGACCTGACCTGGCCCTGCCGTGCCCTAACGTTTAGGGCACTGGGTTACTACGCCGGTCACCTGGGTTTCATTCCAACTCAGGTCATTTGCTGATCCTTTCCCGTCTCTCTCTCTCGCCTCACTCATTTCCTGTCTCTGCTCCACTGTCCGGTCAAAAATAAAGGCAAAAAGCCCTAAAAAGATAAACATTGAGGAGTAAGGACTTTTCCCCAGTTCTTCTAGAATTTTACTCAAACACTCTACAGATCCCATAGAAGTCTGTGTTAAAAATCCTGCAAAGTCCTTATGACATCATAATGAGAACTCAAAATTCTGGGAAAATTCTAATCACTTATTTGTGATGGTACTCCTCAAAGGGTTAAAAAAACAGATCTGACTGAAGGGGCTGATTTTGACCTCCAGGCAGCAGGCTGTGTGCGCCGACTGTAAAGGCTGGTTCTTTCTCCTGGCGTCGGGGTGTCTTTCCAGACATTAAAGGCTGGTTCTTTCTCCTGGTGTCGGGGTGCTTTTCCCGACACTAAAGGCTGATTTTGACTTGCAGGCAGAAGGCTGTCTGTGTGGCGTGCCGCAACTGCAAAGGCTGATTTTCTCTCCAGGCGGGAGCAGGCCCTATTTTCTCTCCTACTGGGGACACCATGTGGTTTTAAAATGGCCGTCCCCTCCAGAGAGAGCAGCTAAGGGCCTCCCGTTGTGCACACAGCATGTGTGGGTGCGTGCCTGTGTGTGTGTGTGTATTTGTGTGTGTGCGTGTGTGTGTGTGTGTCCGTGCCCGTGCGTGTGCGCGTGTGTGTGTGTGTGTGTGTGTGTGTGAATATGTGCTTGTAGAGAGAGTGTGTGCGTGTGCGTGTGCGTGTGCGTGTGCGTGTGCGTGTGTGTGTGTGTGTGCGTGCGTGTGTGTGTGTGTGTGTGTGTGTGTGTGTGTGTGTGCGTCTCTGTGTGTGTGTGTGTGTGTGTGTGTGTGCGTCTGTGTGTGTGTGTGTATGTGTGTGTGTATTTGTGTGTGTTTGTGTGTGTGTGTGTGTGTGTGTGTGTGTGTGTGTGTGTGTGTGTGTGTGTGTGTGTGTGTGTGTGTGTGTGTGTGTGTGTGTGTGTGTGTGTGCGTGCGTATGTGAACGTGAGCTACGCTTGAAGCTGTTTGTGTAGGCATGGTTGTAAAGTTTTGTAGGGTATGTA
>NC_085868.1:23794775-23852275 GCF_034702125.1 Engraulis encrasicolus
GTGTGCGTGAGAGAGAGAGAGAGAGAGAGAGAGAGAGAGAAAGAAGATACAGTACACCTTCATTGCCCAAATCTCATCGTTTCATCTTAAATGCTCCTTTGCTTCCTCCTCCACCTGTTCTGTCCAGGGCATCCTCTCAGGCTGCAACTCCATGTGTGCTGGCTACCTGTTCCAGCCCGACAAGCAGTACGACGTGACCTATGACACGGGGGACAAGGCCATCCAGTGCGGACGCCACGTTGACATCTTCAAGTTCTGGCTCATGTGGAAGTCCAAGGTCAGCCATCTTCTCACTGTGACGATGATGTGACTATACATTGTGTGCGTTCCAATATGCGACCTTGCGTCAGAGAGAGTAGAGATAGAGAGAGGTTCCGTTGGGCCATTGTTTCCGGGTTCTATAATTGCAAGGGGGAGGGGTGGAAAATCCCCCTTTAGGCAGACCTAAGGACTGTTCTATTCATTCTAGGAGTATTATGACACGCCCCTTTAGGCAGACCGGAACCTGGTCACGTTAGGTGCCTATTACATTGGCATATCTCTATATACTTAAAGAATCTCTGCTTGCGTCCTCCACTTGTGCTTGTGGCCTCATACCAAGTAATACGTCATGACGACATCACTGACAGCAGCATTATACTTCAATATCTCGCAAAAGTGCAATTTTTAAGTCATTTTCTCATTTCCAAACTGGATGGTGAATGAAGAACAGTCCCCCAAAAATTGTTGTGGCTAAGCTGACAGCGGGGAAACGTAATTGCGTTCTCCACGGAGGCGGGGCTTCAGCAAAACGTGAGGCCAAAAGCACAAGTGGAGGAGGCAAGGTGGCATATTGGAATGCACACATTGTGTGCGCAAATAAAAGTGCATAAACATCGCTAGAGCTCATTAATTGTTAATGTCACAGTGCCACAATTAAGATATGTATATAAAAAAGGATGGAGCAACCTAAAATCCCCACCAAAGGGATAAGGGAAATCAACTTAATAATTGTTGTGGTGATGACAAGATTGTGTCATAATTAAGATATATATGGTATGAGAAGGATAAAAAACAACAAAAAAAGGCCTATTTTTTTTTGCCCTGGTGACGTTTGTGCACCAGTGTTGCAATGAAGACATTATGTATACATACAGTTCAAATGGGATGGAATAATACAAACAAATAAAGACCAGAACAGGAGAAGAATCGTCACACACTAGTGGACTTAATTTTGCTGTTATTTTATTTCAGTGAACAATGCGTTTCACTTGTGGTTCAAGTGAAGCTGATGAAGCACAAGCGAAATGCGTTGGTCTGAAATGTGCTCACGGAAATAAAATAGAAGCAAAATTAAGTGAACCAGTATGCAGTGATTCTTCTCCTTTTCTAGATTACTTGTGACTTCACCAGCACCTGGACACTGGCTGTGCATAGGAGCTTCATACCTTTAAATAAACAAAGACCCATTTTAACTTTGTCATTGTGGTGAGACGTACATGTCTGTGCAAGTGCTATTTGAGCTGATTAATGTTTGAGGGTAATTGTTATGAAGAGCGACAGTGCCCGTGGTGGGAATACATTAATAAAACCTTTACTGCCCTGAAGGCAATTTGTCTTGCACCCCAGATGCCAAAACAATAAAGAACACTCAAGCACATGCATCAATAATGGTAGGACAGAACAAGATGTTAGAAGCGATACATTAGAATACAATTAGGAAATTAAAGGCATAGAGCAAAAGACAGATGAGACAGAAAGGAATATAACACTTTTTATTTATTTAAGGGCTGAAGATTTAAGCATTGCTCATCTTGTGGTATGTGTAAGCTACTTAGACAGCTTAATTTCCTTTGGGATAGGCAACTCTACTACTCTACTCATCCTTTTTATACTGTTTTCTGATCCGCACACTTCAGGTCTTTTTTTGTGCAAAGAAGCTTTACTTGTCTTGCAAGCTTTCGGTCCGAAAGCTTTTGAGTCAAGTAAAGCTTCTTTGCACAAAAAAAGACCTGAAGTGTGCAGATTGTCTCCTTTTTATACAGAAATTTCTACTGAATCCTGGGCCTTCTAAACAGATGAGCGGTGGCCTATCACAACTTTAGTTATATCATACTGTTTTCTGATAAAATTGTTTCTTGGTGTTAATGATCTTGTGATGCCTTTTTGTTGTTTTGTCCGCCACCACAGGGAACAATTGGGTTTGAGCAGCACATTGACAAGTGCTTGGACCTGTCCACGTACCTCTACAACAAAATCAAGAATCGCGAGGGTTACGAGATGGTCTTTGAGGGAGAGGTGAGCCATTTTGACCAAATACCTTTTTTTTTATACAATTTTATTTTTTCTTAGTCATGATATGTGTCCGGTCTGGACAATGTACAGTGGTTACATTGAAATACATCACAAACTGAAAAAAAAACATCACCTTTTTGACCAAATACTATCCACATGTTATAGTGCCACCTAGTGATTTCTGCTCATTTTTCCACAAGACAGCACAACACAGCTCAACACCACAACACAGTCTCACACCCAACGCGTCAGTATATTACAGCAAATTACCAGTCCCCAATATGACACCAAATTACCCTCTTGCGTCACAAAATGACAGGGTCATAAAGACCTAAACCTCTCTCTAAACCTAACCATTAACCCTTTGCATGAACGGAGTACCTACGCTGCAATATATTGCGCCAAATGGCCAGGCCCCAATATATGACGCAGTCGCCTAGATCTAAACCTCTGCCTAAACCTAGGCATCACTGAGACCCTTCAACATCTCTATGCCACGCAAAGGGCCTTCCTTTAGTGTCAAATATTGAAGCCTGGGGGGGGGGGGCGCTGTGACGCACGTCAAAGTGTCATACTGTATAATGATTCATTGGGGTGACACCCACCATGTCACAGTGGAGATAGATTGAGGGTCAATGTTTGATGAAGTAAGTCTGCTGAAACCAAACCTGAAAACCAAAAACCAAAAATTGTTAAAAAAAAATGAAAAGTTAAAAGGAAGAGGAAAAAAATCCCAACAGAACATATTGTTTGGTTTAATTAATTAACTGGCCTTGGTGGTTGAAGCTGAAAGTAGCTTATCTGCT
The DNA here is from genome assembly GCF_034702125.1 of Engraulis encrasicolus. Taxonomy (NCBI): domain Eukaryota; kingdom Metazoa; phylum Chordata; class Actinopteri; order Clupeiformes; family Engraulidae; genus Engraulis; species Engraulis encrasicolus. The sequence continues at coordinate 23,797,856 of NC_085868.1, forward strand.
CACAGTGTAGTGGACAGGAGGTTTGCTTTGCACAGAGTGAAAGGATGTGATAGAGCAGGTTTCAGATGCTTTGCACAGAGTGAAAGGCTGCAAAGGCATCTGATGCATCAGACTACCCACAGGCCCTTCTGTTGGAGGAAGATAACAAACACACACACACACACACACACACACACACACACACACACACACACACACACACACACACACACACACACACACACACACACACACACACACACACACACACAGACACGCACACACACACACTTTTGTTATTGATCATGGATCCCATCAATGGAGATAGCCGTCGCATTTAAAGAGGGGTTCATTCATTTGAAACGTCAGCCAGTGTGTGTGTGCAATGTGCATGTTATTGTGTGTGTGTGTGTGTGTGTGTGTGTGTGTGTGTGTGTGTGTGTGTGTGTGTGTGTGTGTGTGTGTGTGTGTTTGCGTGTGTGTGTCTGTGTTTTTCAAACATGCGGTAGGTCAGCTGTTTACTTTAAAGATTGTGTGGTCTGGTCTACACGACTTACAGAGGTCAAACAATAACACCTTTGTGTTAATCTCTCTCTCTCTCTCTCTCTCTCTCTCTCTCTCTCTCTCTCTCTCTCTCTCTCTCTCTCTCTCTCTCTCTCTCTCCACCTCTCCACAGCCCCAGCACACTAACGTGTGTTTCTGGTACCTTCCACCTGGCATGAGAGACATGCCCGCCGGAGACGAACGCCGGGAGAGGCTGCACAAGGTACAGTGCAGTTGCCATGGCAACCATCAACTGACAATCGGCAGCCATGGAAACTAGTTACAGTCAGGGTAGCCATGGCGACGACGGAATGAAATAGGAAACCCTGAAACAATAAAACACAGTAACACACCTGCAGTACAGTTTGCCATTCATTCACAACCAACTAGCAGTGCTTGATGTCTTAAAGGAAGTTAGTGGAAGGAAGACCATCTGTGGCATGTTTGTGAAAGATCTTGTACACGTTCAGACACCTTTGTGTGTCCTATCGATTCGCCCTGGAATAACAGATAAATGAGGTGCTTTTCATCTGGAGATGATCTAAACGCCCCACCACGACAGATGAATTTCTTATCCAAAGATCACGTAACCCCTTACTGCAGATGGGCCCCTCGATGGGCCTAGTACTCTTTGCTGATAACACTCAACTACTACATTATAACAACTTTGCTATGACAAAGACGAGTCTTAATGTAAGCCGTCTTAGGCAACCGATTAACACTTGGTCGTTAACATTTTGGTGACAATAACAAGGTTATAACAGAGGCTCTGAGTTAAAGAGTTAAACGCAAGATGTGTTCAGTAGCCATTAATTAAATGGAAAAATAATAGTGTAGATTTGGGTAGGCCTGCGAGTAAATATTTAGTTCGGTTTACAGTCCAATCTAACTTAGAATATTTATCTGTGGAAATACAGTATGTACAGTTGAGGACGATATTATTAGCCCCCCTCCTGAAATTAGACATATCTCTTCATTGATCATTGAGAATGATCATTATTAATAAATGTATGTTATTCTGGAAACGAATACACCATGGAGATAGTATCCAATAAGTTAAATTTGGACTTTTCCATTTTCACAATGAGTTTAAACAAAAAAGTGTAAAAATGGCAAGGACAAAATTATTAACCCCCTTATCATTAATAGTCAATACAGTGCCATTTATGAACAAAAATTGACACCAGGCACTTTGATTAGTTGTTAACTATGTTGGCACATGTCCTACCAGGGATTTAGGCCAATTTTCTCATTGCAAATAGTTAAGCTGGTCCAAATTGCATGGATGTTGAGGATGGACATTCATTTTCAGCACTCTTCAAATACTATCTAAAGGATTGAGGTCTGAACCACTCCATGACCATGGTTTTAGTATCCTTGAGGAACATTTGAACTATTTTGGATGCAAGTTTTGTGTTATTATCTTATTGAAAGATCCAGTGAAGATCTTAGCTCCCTCTATGAGCATATTTTTGCAAGGTCACTTTCCACATTCTATCATAATTTTCGTAATTTTCATAATTAATGGTGCCGTACACCCAAACAAGGTTTCCTGTGGCTGAGGCTGCCACAGAATGATGCATCCACCACCATGTTTAATTGTGGAAACCATCTTATAACGATTCAAGGCCTATCCCTTTCTTCACCTGACAGAAGCAGAATCCATGCATCAAAGCAGGTGCAATTGAATATCATCAGATGAAAGCAGAGACGTTCAAAACTCATTTTTGACTTTCAAATGTTCATAGGCAAAGCTCAATAACACTCTGATATGCACTCCCTTTAGTAAAGGGGGCCCCAAAGCCCAATATGATGACAAGTCCTAACAACTGTCTTTCTTGGGGGGGGGGGAAACCGCCAGGTGAGGCCAGGTCAATAACAATCATCTAGGCAGGTGTCCAATGCTTCTTTGGTCTAATGAGGCTAAGCAGTTTCCACAGTTACACATAGTGGTGGGGCATCAAGTTTAGTCTGTTATTCAGCCTCAGACACAGGGAGTCTGGGTCTGAATCTGGATTGCTGGGTCTTCCAACAACATTGTAACCCAAAGCATACATTTAGATTAGTTCAGAGGTTCTTCAAGGACACTAAAGCCATGATATTGGAATCACCCGCTCATAGTCCAGTCCTCAATCCCACTGAGAGTCTGTGGTTAATGTCTATGCTCAGCATCCATGTGATTTGGACCAGCTAGAACACTTTGCTGTGAAGAAATGGGCCAAAATCCCTAGTGGTGCATGTGCCAACCTAGGTAACAACTTATCAGAGCCTGTTGTCAGTTTTGATTCATAAATGGCACCATATTGACTACTAATGATCAAGGGGCTAATAATTTTGTCCTTGTCATTTTTGCCCTTTTTTGTTTAAACTCATCGTAACAATAGAAAAATCCAAATTCAACTCATTGAACATTATCTCCATCAGTGTATTTGTTTCCAGAATAACAGAAACGGTTAATAATGTTCATTCTTACTGAGTAATCAAGAGAATTGTCTAATTTCAGGAGGGGGGCTATTAATATCGTCCTCAACTGTACATAGTGGACAATGCTTGCAGTGGGAGCAAAACACCTACAAGATGTGAATTTAAAGTGTTGCATATTGTGCATTCCACTCTTCCTCTATTCTCTTTGACTTATCTTATCTGTCCTGCGTTCTGTCGTGTGTGTGTGTGTGTGTGTGTGTGTGTGTGTGTGTGTGTGTGTGTGTGTGTGTGTGTGTGTGTGTGTGTGTGTGTGTGTGTGTGTGTGTGTGTCTGTATGTGTCTGTATGTGTGTGTGTGTGTGTGTGTGTGTGTGTGTGTGTGTGTGTGTGTGTGTGTGTGTGTGTGTCTGTGTGTGTGCGTCTGTGTGTGTGGGCGTGCATGTCTGTGTCTGTGTGTGTGTCTGCATGTGTGTGTGTCTGCATGTGTGTGTGTGTGTGTGTGTGTGTGTGTGTGTGTGTGTGTGTGTGTGTGTGTGTGTGTGTGTGTGTGTGTGTGTGTGTGTGTGTGTGTGTGTGTTGTATCTATGCTGTTTGTGCGTCTGTGTGTGTGTACACATGTGTGTGTCTGCATGTGTGTGTGTGTCTGCATGTGTGTGTGTGTGTGTGTGTGTGTGTGTGTGTGTGTGTGTGTGTGTGTGTGTGTGTGTGTGTGTGTGTGTGTGTGTGTGTGTTGTATCTGTGCCGTGTGTCCTTGTGGCGTCCTTGTGCAGGTGGCGCCCAAGATCAAGGCGATGATGATGGAGTGTGGCAGCACCATGGTGGGCTACCAGCCGCAGGGCCAGAAGGTCAACTTCTTCCGCATGGTCATCTCCAACTACGCCGCCACCCAGTCCGACATCGACTTCCTCATCGACGAGATCGAGAGGCTCGGGCACGACCTGTGAGACGCTACACACGCGGAGATGTAGCGTGTAGTAGGAGTAGAGGCACTGTTGCGGATGTTATTATTACAACACTAGTAGTATGATGGTTCGTGCAGTTACGTACAACTCCGGTAGTGTGATATTACATGTAATTGCACCACCATTAGTGTATTACATGGTTGCAACTAGTGTTGTAACTACTAGTGTTGTAATTACAGCCATAACACTATGTCTACTTCTACTTTATATATATCTGCCTGAGAGACATAAGAGAGAGAGAAAGAGAGAGAGAGAGAGAGAGAGGGAGAAAGTCCTGCTAGCGCCCCCCAGTGTTCACAGGTGGGCACTGCAGCAGCACTGCCTGGTTGCCTGCTCTGAGAGTCGAGGAGGGAGAGAAACTGTGAGCTGTACAGCTTGATGTTCCCCGTCTGTTCCCCCACCTCTCCCTTTATGACTTGACCGGTTCCCTCGTAGAGATTATGTTCGAGCCATTAACCCCGGGGGGTGGTGGTGTTTTTCTCTCCCCATATTTTTTTTGTTTTTGATGTCGATAAGGATGGGGGTTGATGGTAGAATCAGAGGTCGGTTGTACTGTTGTCTTATTTACCGTGTACTTCAGTGTCTCCTCTCTCTCTCTCTCTCTCTTACTCTCTCCCTCTCTCTTTCTCTCTCTTTCTCTGTCTCACTCTCACTCTCTGCCAATAGTAATTTAGCTGTATGTGGCCATATATAGTGTCCCAATGTCAATGGGACCTATTTCATAGACAGAGAGAGAAACCCCCTTTTTTCCAGCATCTGTGACGTGTTTGACCATGGTTTAGAAAAAAAAAAATCTAAAATGTTAACAAACAATAGCGTACCTACACACATCCCATATGAGATCTATTTTATTTATATGACTATACATACAATTATAACACAAATTATACTGGTGCTTTGTGTTTGTACATACAGTATAAGACAACTATTGCGGCGCGTCGCACCACCCTAATGTTACAGCAGTTATCCTTCATACGTAAGTGTCTTACTAGTGCAGTTTGTGTTGTGAAACAGTGGTCACGTACTGTATTCTTCAGCGCTGTACTCTATTGCTGTGTACCAGAGCTTTCTCCCCTTTCCTCTCTAGACTATATTACGTCCTTCTAACACATTGCCTTTGTGAGAGATACGTACATATAAATATATATTATATTATTATCTATATATATATGTAATAGTTTTCCACTATGTTTCAAAATGTTGATTCTATTTACAAAGTCCTAGTTGTATAGAGGTAAAACTAAAGGTCATATGAAAGTTATGTAGCCTCCTAAAAAAAAACTACCAAAAAAATGTATTATTATGGCATATTGGTGGTGTTTGAAAGTCTTAGTATTTTATTCCATTTGTAATGTAATCTTTTAAACAATGTAATCAAATGCATTTGGAAAAAATAATGTTTATTGTACCGTAGTGAATTTGTGAGCCAAAGACAGCTACCACTAGACATGCATCAATCTGCCACCCATCCCACTGAACAAATGGGTGCATTTATGTACATGAATATATAATATATAAAAATATATTTAATGGGACTTATGCACATAACAATTATGTTATATTAATGATAATAATATGATGCACTTCTTCAATCTCAGTGCAATTGAATCATCTTGTGTAGTATTTGATGTGTTACATGTAGTTCTCTTTCTATGTGTGTGTGTGTGTGTGTGTGTGTGTGTGTGTGTGTGTGTGTGTGTGTGTGTGTGTGTGTGCGCGCATGTGTGTGCCAGAGAGAGTGTGTGTGTGTGTGTGTGTGTGTGTGTGTGTGTGTGTGTGTGTGTGTGTGTGTGTGTGTGTGTGTGTGTGTGTGTGTGTGTGTGTGTGTGTGTGTGTGTGCGTGCGTGCGTGCGTGCACACGTGTGTGTGTGTGTGTGTGTGTGTGTGTGTCTACGTATGTGTGTGTAAACGTGAATGTGCGTGTTATTCTGAATGTTCCCAAGAAGTTGGGACAGGGTCGTTTTTGCGGCGTATAAGCGATGACACTAGCGATGACTCAGGCAGTCCTGTCTGCCCTTTTTATTTACTTCTTAATTTATTTTAGTGAAAAGCACAAAACCACGATGGGCCTGACCTGACGGCAGGCACACGGAATGTAGATCTCCTGTGATGAGAGAACAGACTGTGTACATAGACAATAATAATCATAATAATAAATAAACGAGATAAATATTTATCATTATAAATCCATGAATATTTACACCTACTTGTACTTATATGTACCTTCGGTTAGGAAGGCGTTTGAACGTTAAGCTACTTACTTACTCATTGGACAAAATGTTTGAATTTTCACGTCTGATGGTTTGCACAGCGTCTTCTTCTCTCCCAACTCCACCTCCGTTGTAAAAAAACTGAGTTTATGCCGGGAGGGAGCGACGCCGCCGTATATACAGTATTTTATTCTGGACCAGATAAGCAAAGCTGCACAAAATTAAAAGCTATGTCACTGTCTGTGTATTGAGTTGAATGGAAGTCTGTCCTATTGGGTGATGGTCTCTCTTGTGTAACGATAGGCACTTTAGACTACAATCACGCCATGTGAAAACTGTTATCGTTAAATGTAATAAAATCTCTATTAAAACATTAATAACCAGAGACGTTGTCTGATTTTGTACTGTGCTGTTACTGTCTTCAACCAGAAGCTGATTTAGGATGTTTGGCCTTTCAACCAGATTTGGAAATTGTGACTTCTTTTTTAACCAACGGATGAATATTCTCCAAATCCTAAGGCTCACCAACCAACAGATTATTCATTTTGTGCATGACATAAACCAGGCAGGTTTTAAAACGTATCAGCTTTTAGCTGTTGGCTGGTAATAATTCCCATTCTTGCCTTCAGTCGTGTTACCATGGTACCATTACCCATCTTAGATTGTCATAGAGACAACATTTCACAAAAGAAAATACATAGAAAGACATAAAAATAAAAGAAATTATGCCACTGATATTTATCCCGATATTAATACTGCTATTTATCTAGTTTGTTGCAGACATGCTATACAGACAGAAAGCCAGCTAGCTGAGAAGAGAGCATTCAATGAGGGGGGGCTCGGGCCGGGGTATAGGCAGCTAGATGAGGAGGAGGAGGGAAGTCAATGATGAGGAGAGGGGGGCCCGGGCTCCAGATTGGCTCTCCGGCTCCCCCTAGCCGGCCCCCAACTCCCCCAGGTCATCATCTCCCATTACACTGCTTAATCACCCGAGAAAAGACTCCAGCTCATCTACAGCTGACATTCTGCTGTGTGTGTGTGTGTGTGTGTGTGTGTGTGAGTGAGAGAGAGTGTTTGTGTGTGTGTCCTTTTTTTTGTATATAATGGCGATTGTCAAAACAACAAAGGGAGAAATACAAGGATATGTTTTGGATCTATTTTTAGAATCATAAATACATAGAGTAGGCTTGTGGATAAAGACTCAGATTCTATGCTGTGCAAACTCTACATTTCTTTTCAAGAGAACCTACAAGAAAGAACGCTGCCTTATTCTGAATCTAGCCTACATTTGAAATAATATATTGCAGGCACTCATTTTTCCACATTTTGTTTTATTATAAGCTTTTTTTAACATCATAAACATTAACATCATAACATTCAGTTTTTTTGTTGTTGTTGTTGTTATCTGATCCTGTCTGGTCCTTAATTATAACCACATTCATACAAAGGGGGAACTTCAATATAAAAAGCTATTGTTAGCCATAGCACGCTGACGAAGACCATGTGCATATAGGAGAGGGCACGGATCTACGACTTTCCGCCCAGAATCCTATCATATTAAGAAAAATATAAAAGACCAAGAGGATGGTGATGGTGATGGTGATGATAATGGTGATGATTATAATGATATCGGTGCTAACCTGTTCTGAGGCGTAATTATGCAGGCTAATTTGGAAGCAGGTGTTTCAGGCATTGACTAATAATAGCCAAGTAATGGGGGAGTCTGATAGTGTAACCCAGGAACCACACACTGTCACTCAAATACATGCACACGTACACGTACACGCACACGCACACGCACACGCACACACACACACACGCACACGCACACGCACACGCACACACACACACACACACACACACACACACACACACACACACACACACACACACACAAAGGCTGGGACAAACAGATGCAGCCATTATGGCCAATGAGCTGTGTCCGAGTCTGGGAAAGTCATGCTACAACTGACACACAGACGTACACACACACACACACACACACGACACGACACACACACACACGCACATGACACAACACACACACACACACACACACACACACACCCACGAGAAAGAGAGAGAGAGAGAGAGAGAGAGAGAGAGAGAGAAAGCGCTATACACAAGTACAAACATTTGCATCCAGATTCAGACAGACTGGGGAAGTAATTTAACGTGCCCAGGAGGGATGTCTGTGAACCTACAACAGACCTTCACACCCGAAAGGGTATCTGCTGTTTTCAACGTGTCCAGTCGATTCCTCTGTACTGCTGTTACATTGCAGCCTATGATGTAACCTTGCTCCAGCCACACAAATAAATTATCCTAGACTAGACTGGCCTAAAGGTAACGAAAGGTCAGAACAGAAATGTTTATGTGTGTGAAAGTGAGTTACTATGTATGCCTTGGGGACGTATACACACGGGCCACTGATCATCCACATGTGTGAGATCAAACCCCACGTAAAATGAGATAGAGATATGGATATAGACATGGTCTTTAAATTTAGAGCACATTAGCCTGTGCCCACAGAATTTGCGTATCCACAGAGTAGAGGTCAGAGTATACTCAGACAGACCCATCAATCCTGTTTGTGCCTATCAGCTGGAAAAGGGAGTAACACCCCCCTCTTGTGGCCAAAATATAGCAACACAAATAAGAGCGGACCTAGGATGCTGTAGCCTTGTGTTTACATTACATTGCATTTGGCAGACTGTTTGCTCAAGAACGAGTCAAAACAAAGGCCTGGTTTATCTCATCTTACTAGTATCAAGCAGACATGCTAGTGCATTCAATGCTCTATACTACAATTCAAGGCCACTTTGCCCAAGCAAAGAAATGTTTAGCCTATTGGCCTACACAGTCTCGTTGCCTGGAATGGCAGACCTCTTGACAGATCCGGACTGCAAATTCACCTGACTCCTTTGAGACCAAGTTTATAGGTCGATGTAGAGACAATAAGTGAATTGCCACCATACAGCCAGAGACAGCCTGCGTTATGGTTGCCAGTCAATACAGTATAGAATAGTGTAGCTGCAGACAAGAAGGCGCTACAGAGGGTGGTGAGGACAGCAGAAGATAATCAGAGATCAACCCTACCAGCTATTCAGGACCTTTACACTTCACACTGTTCAAAGAGAGCGATGAACATTGTCAAAGACCCCACTCACCCAGCACATAAACTGTTCTCCTCACTACAATCAGGAAAGCGCTACCGCAGTGTGCAGTGACGCACAAGCAGACTGGGAAACAGCTTCTTTCCACAAGCCGTGAGACTCCTCAACACACTGATGAAAAGTACCTGAACATTTCAAAGACACTGAAGAACATTCCATGAACATTTATTTCATCATGCCGCACTTTACCCTTGCACAGTGTGTGTGTGTGTGTGTGTGTGTGTGTGTGTGGGGGGGGGGGGGTTTACTGCAGTTTTTACTGTCTTAATATTGCACAACGTGTGTGTGTGTGTGTGTCTACGTATGGCAATGTCCATCAGTATGTTTGTCTTAATATTGCACAATGTGTGTGTGTGTGTGTGTGTGCGTGCGTGTGTGTGTGTGTTAATGTACATGTCTTGTATCAGTACGTTAGTTTTTCTACTGTACGTGTGTGTGTGTGTGTGTGTGTGTGTGTGTGTGTGTGTGTGTGTGTGTGTGTGTGTGTGTGTGTGTGTAGGCCTATGTGTGTATGTGTGTGTGGTTATGTTTGTATTATGAGTGAATGTATCAGAGAAGAAATGTTACAAACGGTAACATAGAAGGACACCAAAACCAGAAAAAAGGTTCAACGATGATATTTATTACGCTCGTTAGTCTAGGGGGTAACAAAAGAATCCCGAACTCGTAAGTCTAGGGGGGAATGTAACAAAATAAAGGAGCCGTGCTCCAATCCAAAATAAGAATCGTCAATGCCGTGTAGGCGAAAAACAGCAGGTGGTCAAAGGTACAAAACAGAGAAAAAGGCAAAAGACCAAAAATGTCAAAATGGCAAGAGCGCAACAGCCAAGCAGCAGTAGTCAGCGGGCTTCGAAGTGGAAGTGCCAAGCCGGAAGTCGAGGAGCAGGAGTCAACCCTTTGGTTAAATAGGCAGTGCTCCTCCCCTGGCCACAGGTGTCTCCACTTCCCAGCCCGGCCGCTCTGTTAATAGCAATCACTGCATTTGAGGGGTGAAATGAAAAACAATTAGCAGGGGGAAAAAAGCAAAAACCAACTAAGACTGGTGGTAACACCCCCACCGCAAAATGGTGACTCTAGTCTCCACAAAAAAGAAAAACAAGAAAAAGGAGGGTGCATAATAGTATGCAAATATTGCATAAAATTATGCACCAATAGATAAACATTTTTACACTAATAGTGTACACCAAAACCCACCACCACAACACAAGATATGTACAGGTGTCACCAGCCGACATTACAAACGGCGGACATGCTGATGACACTTGGGGGAAGAAGGAAATTTAGGTAGGGCCTAAGTCAGGATTAAATAACTGTTTAGATGGACGGGAACGTCGTATCAACAGAACGCTCAGGAGCCACGGCTCGGGACAAAGCGTCGGGTACGACGTTGTCCTTGCCGCGAACGTGCGAGATGCGGAGATCAAACGGCTGAAGCAGTAGACTCCAGCGCATGAGGCGGCGGTTGCTGTTGAACATTCTGTTCAGGAATTTGAGGGGGTCGTGGTCAGTATAAACGACAATTGGCTGTGACGACGAACCCAAATACACCTCGAAATGCTGGATCGCCAACACGAGCGCCAGGGCTTCTTTCTCTATTGTGGCATAGTTACGCTGCGCACGGTTGAATTTCTTGGAGAAGAAGCAGACCGGGTGCTCGTGCATTTCAGCACTCTGGAGAAGGACAGCTCCCGCGCCTGTATCACTGGCATCAATGGCTAGGCTGAACGGCTTCGAGAAGTCAGGCGCCACCAAGACAGGCGCTGACATCAAGAGCGTTTTGACATTTTCAAACGACCTCTGACAATCATTGGACCACAGGAAGGCGGACTTCGGACTGAGCAAATCAGTGAGAGGCGAAACGACGGCGGCAAAGTTTTTGCAGAAGCCGCGATAATAACCCACTAAACCCAAGAATCTGCGCAGGGCACGTCTGTCACAGGGTACAGGGTAACCTTGCACAGCTTCAACTTTGGCCGCCACAGGGCGAACCATACCACCACCCACTATGCGACCCAAGTAGGTAACGGTTGCTTTTCCGAAGTCACATTTGGCAAGATTGACTGTGAGCGACGCTGCAGAGAGCCGTCGGAAGACCTCACGCAACCGAGCCAAATGTTCAGACCATGTATGGTCATGCAAAACGACGTCGTCCAAATAGGCATCACAGTTAGACACGCCCGACAAAACCAGATTAACGAGACGTTGGAAAGTAGCACCGGCATTACGCATTCCAAACGCCATGACATTGTACTGCAAAAATGCATCCGGAGTCACAAAAGCCGAAATTAGTCTTGCTCTGGGGGTGAGGCCCACTTGCCAATAACCCTTTAGCAAGTCTAATTTGGAAACAAACGTGGCGGATCCGACCCTGTCAACACAGTCATCTACCCGAGGCATGGGATAGCTGTCGGGAACGGTGACTGAGTTGACGCGGCGGTAGTCGGTACAGAAGCGATACGAAGAGTCGCTCTTCAAGACTAAAATGCAGGGCGAACTCCATGGACTGACACTCGGTTCAGCCAGTTTGTTGGACAGGAGATAATCCGTTTCATGCCGCAAGACAGCACGTTTGGTCGGGTTAACCCTGTATGGATGCTGTTTAATTGGGGGACTGGTTCCCACATCGATGTCATGCAATAGAACGTTTGTCCTGGAAGGGACATCGCGGAATATCTCCGGGAACTCGTGGATTAATGAGACAATATCACGCCGTTGTTCAGTAGTCAAATGCGATAAATGGGTTGGCAAGGTTGCTAACATCTCAGTATTGTTTAGGCGGCCCTGAACGACACATCGCAACGGGGCCGCATCAGAATCCTCGCTCTCAGCCAATGAGAGGAGGACAACAGGTGGATCAGGCGACTGGCGAATGAGATAAGGCTTCAACATATTAACGTGACAAACGCGGGAACTGAAGCGCTTATCTGGCGTAGCAATCACATAATCCACGTCGGACAGTTTCTTCTCGATACTGTAAGGGCCACGATATTTGGCCTGAAAAACAGAACCCGGAATAGGCATCAACATGAGGACTTTGTCACCGACTGCGAAGCTGCGGTTACGAGCTTTTCGATCGAATCGTCGCTTCATCTCAGACTGCGCGCATTCTAAGTTGGCTCTTGCAATAGCGCGAGCTTGGTGCAAGCGTGTGCGGAAGTCACTTACAAATTGCAACAAGCTTTTTGGCGGGCCAGCACCAATCCAGCGCTCGCTCAGGACTGTCAGGGGTGTACGCAGTTGATGAGCGAATACAAGTTCCGCCGGACTGAAACCGGTGGATTCTTGCACCACTTCGCGAGAGGCAAACAGCAGCCAAGGGACGGCGTCTTCCCAAGACGCTCCAGTTTCCAGAATATACGCACGGAGCATACGTTTGAGTGTTTGATGGTACCTCTCCAATGCACCCTGACTGGCAGGATGAAATGCAGAGGACACGCGATGGGTGATCTGGAGTGCCTTGAGGGCTTTGGCAAACGCCTTGGACATAAAATTGGTGCCCTGGTCGCTCTGGATTTCGCGAGGTAAGCCAACGAACGAGAAGAAACGCAGTAAAGCTCTCATGATTGCCTTCGTGGTAATTTTTCGGAGGGGGATGGCCTCAGGGTAGCGCGTGGACGCGCACATGACAGTTAACAGATATTGATAACCACTTCTTGATCTGGGGAGCGGACCAACGCAGTCGATAATGACACGTTCAAACGGCTGGCCTATAGCCGGTATGGGGTGCAACGGCGCAGGTGGAATTAACTGGTTCGGCTTCCCAGCGAGCTGACAGGGGTGACATGACTGACAGAACTGGGTTACGTCACGCCTGACACCGGGCCAGAAGAAATGTCGCCTTATACGATCGAATGTTTTAGCCACGCCACTATGGCCAGCAAGACCGTCGTGGGCCAAACTCAGGATGGCGGAGCGGTATTTGAACGGTACTACTATCTGCGGAACTGGCGGCTGGTCCTCGGACTTTCTCATGAGAATGCCATTGTGTAGGTAGTAACCCTGGGTGACAGTGCCTATTTCCGAGTCAGAACACAGAGAGTTGAAACAGGTTACGAGACTATCATCCGCTTTTTGCTGCTTAATCAGCTCAGATGGGGACAAAGAAAAGTCAGGACCATCATGCAGTAATTTAGGCATTGCTGGATCTAACACGACCTTATTTTTAGGACCTTTTTCCTTGAGTCTAGCGCACGCCTCTGGCTTTATCATAAAAGTGTCGGCTAGAGAGATGTCTGGAACTACTTTAGACTCAGCAGCCTTCTTAGCTTGCGCGCGCGTCACTACATTGGCGGAAAACACTTCAGGATGCTCGCGCTCACATTGATCGGGTGTGTTAGATACCAATGGTGTTGCCACTACTTCAAGCGGTGCGTCACAGCTAAACACGCTGCCACGGCCTATGTCGTTACCTAACAGCAGTGTGACGCCGGGGACAGGTAGAGAGTTATGGACAGCAACAGTCACTTCGCCACTAACAAGGTCAGACCGCAATAAAACACGGTGGAGAGGCATCCTAGATACCCCCTTTCCAATGCCACGAACCAGCACGCTACTGCCTGTGGCAGTGCGCTCTGACAACGGGAGGACCCCCTGTAGAAGGATAGTTTGATTCGCGCCGGTGTCGCGTAACATGCGTACTGGCACTGGAGCGGCACCAGACACGGACACGGATCCGTCTAACAGGAACGGTTCATACAACGATTCGTCGGTGGTTGTGACATTATTGGAACAACGCTGTAGAGGCGAAAGTGTGTGCACCAAACTCACTGTCGTGGTGTTAGCATCACGCGCACGTTTAAGCTTCAATTTAGGACAGTCAGCAATGACATGGTCAGATTTCTTGCAGTAGAAACAACTTGGGTTATCAGACGGTACGGACGGCGACTTTGTGCCATTACGTTTGCTAGACACAGGAGACGATGGGCGAGGCTTGGCACGGTCCTGGTGAATGAGAGTGTACTCGTCTGCTAGAACACATGCAGCAGACAGAGTTTGGGGCTTCTGTTCGCTGACGTGTGTTGCAACAGAAGGTGGCAGACAGTTGAGGAATTCCTCGAGGAGGATTAACTCGCGTAGTTTTGCGCGGTCACTGGCGTTAACTACATCGCACCAGCGATCAAACGAAGTTTCCTTTAGCCGGCCAAACTCGACATACGTCTGGTCTGTTTTTTTACGGAGTTTTCGGAATGTCTGGCGATACGCCTCGGGGGTTAACTGGCAACCACGGAGTATGGCACTCTTTACGTCGTCGTAAACAAGACTCTTGTCGAGAGGAAGACACGAGTAGATCTCCTGGGCTTTCCCAGTTAAAACACACTGGAGAAGCGAAGCCCATTGTTCTTTTGGCCACGCGAAATTGGTTGCCACCCTCTCGAAATGCGGAAAATACCGCTCTACGTCGGTATCAGAGAAGGGGGGCACCAACTTGATATTTTTCGCCACGTCAAACACAGTTTTACTTTTGGCCTTTTCGGCATCCAACCTAAGACGCTCACGCTCTATGTCAAGTCGCTGTTTTGCGAGGTCAGTTTCTAACTCTAACCGTCGCTGTTCGAGATCTAGCTCGCGCAAGCGGACAGCCTCAGACGGACTAGACGGAGTGGAGTGCGAGGTCGGCGATGCAGCCTTGGCTGGCGTTCGGGGCGGCAATATACCCTTTTCATTGAAGACCCCAAGGAGCTTTGTTTTTATACTGTCCTTGGTTCTCTCCTCCTCTGTGTTTAACTCTACATCGTACTTCTTCGCCAATTCTAGTAATTGTGGTTTGTTAAACCGGTGCAACTTTGTGCGAGACGGAGATTCAACAAAACCTGTGATATCGGACATGATTGTTGATAATGAACAGCTGATTAACAAGATAGTCGTAACAGGACGTGTGCGGAAACTATCCGGCAAATATACAAGCACACACCAATTAAACTCGATGCTCCTCACGAGTAGCAGTTAACAAAGCCAATGGGCTCGCCGTAACGAAGCTACAAACAGACTACACATAAGTAGTAACAGGTGGCCAATTAGACACGGGTACCCGAAGTGCAGACAGGACCACAAACACACAAACGGACTTCCCACAAAATACGAGAATCACTCCAAAAAGTGGGAGTGAGGCCAAGCTGATTGGCACGCTGCGTTGGAGGTAAAAGTGGTAAGCGTAAACCTGGGCAGGGGGTGTCCCTACTCTGCCTAATCTGAAAACAGAGAAACAAAAGGCCTCACTAGCTACGTCTCTTCCGTGGAGTACCCAGCTCGAGGCTTCAGGGAGCCCCCTCCTGGGATATCCACAAAAACGAGCTACAAGAAAAAAAGAAAAACACACCTAAGCCCAAAAAGCGAAAGTAAACTCACCACAGGAAAAAAACCGCAGGAAACACAGCGACCAAAAAGCGACAAAAACCCTACAAGGCTAGACTACAAAAATGCTATATATCAAAAATAGCGACAGGCTGCGAGAGGTTAGGTCCCGGGTTCAAATCCCGTGAGAGCGCCCAATATGTTACAAACGGTAACATAGAAGGACACCAAAACCAGAAAAAAGGTTCAACGATGATATTTATTACGCTCGTTAGTCTAGGGGGTAACAAAAGAATCCCGAACTCGTAAGTCTAGGGGGGAATGTAACAAAATAAAGGAGCCGTGCTCCAATCCAAAATAAGAATCGTCAATGCCGTGTAGGCGAAAAACAGCAGGTGGTCAAAGGTACAAAACAGAGAAAAAGGCAAAAGACCAAAAATGTCAAAATGGCAAGAGCGCAACAGCCAAGCAGCAGTAGTCAGCGGGCTTCGAAGTGGAAGTGCCAAGCCGGAAGTCGAGGAGCAGGAGTCAACCCTTTGGTTAAATAGGCAGTGCTCCTCCCCTGGCCACAGGTGTCTCCACTTCCCAGCCCGGCCGCTCTGTTAATAGCAATCACTGCATTTGAGGGGTGAAATGAAAAACAATTAGCAGGGGGAAAAAAGCAAAAACCAACTAAGACTGGTGGTAACAAGAAAGTATGTGAACTCATGTATGTTTTACTGTCTTAATATTGCCCAATGTGTGTGTGTGTGTGTGTGTGTGTGTGTGTGTGTGTGTGTGTGTGTGTGTGTGTGTGTGTGTGTGTGTGTGTGTGTGTGTGTGTGTGTGTGTGTGTGTGTGATTTTTGTCAATGTCTTATAGCCTATGTCTTAAGTTAAGTTTAACTGCACATTGGAGACTGGTCAAATGCAATATTGATCAAATGCGAATGCAAACTTCTGTGTTAACCCTGTTACATAGCCTAGATTTTTGACAATGAAGTAGGCCTACGTTTGACTTTACTTGACTGACTTAAATATTATGTATAGCGCAAAATTTCGTGCTTAGCCAATTTATAGCATTATAATACTACGAGCCATTATGCTACGTTATCATTACAAGCCATTACATTATCTTTTACATTTTAAAAGCCTAGAGCTATTCAAATACCTGTGTGGCCCTTCACATCACCTGCTGCGAAACATTACACCTGCGCGAGGCCACTCCAGCAAATACGCTGCTATCCCAGCATCCTCTCTTCCTCGACTGCCACGTAACAGCGCAAGTGCTTGTTCCGTCCCACCAGGAAAAAAAACTTGGCCGACGTGTCGCACTGTTGCTAACCCGCTAACGCCGGTCAAATATAGTTTTTGTATCACCGGTAAACAGAATCGGACAGACATGGGGGGATCCCAGAGTGTAGAGATTCCAGGAGGAGGCTCAGAAGGATACCATGTCCTGAGAGTGCGTATTCTTTGACTTTGACATGCATTTCAGAAAGTAGCAGTTGCAGTTAGCATCAGCTGCGATGGGCTGGTTTTGACAGCGTAAAGCCCGAATGAAGACCGCGGAGGCAGCCATGGCCTGGTCGTGCTATTTAGCATGCTAGTGCTCTTTGCTAAATGCAATCAATTTCGGATACTCCGACGAGTTTTGTCTGAGATTATATCATATCATTTAGCCATGCACATTATAAATCATCTGGTCGGGTAATGAAGCTGTGTTGTTAGTGTGATGAAGCGTATATTTGAGAGGAAATGCTGATCTTAGCAATGGGATGGGGATGACCAGTAAACCAACAAGCTGTCTGGTTTTTTTTTTGCACAATCGTGGCGTTTGAGGTGTTCAGTGGTCTGTCAGATTATGGTGGATTATCCCATTGACTGCGATCACCCTAATAGATGGCCGTCTTCTCGTGGCTCTTGCAAGTCCCAGAAAATAGATGTCTTTACTGCTTATCCCTTCAGTTCAGTAAGCTGATTCATTTGATTCAATGGGCGGTTGTCTGGCTGTGTGTATGTGAGTTTCATTGCAAGTACTGTTACCTTGCTGTTCTTTACATTGAATCGTGGTTTCATGTTAGAACATCCTACTGTCATATTCACTAACTGTTGTAATATTAGTGTTGTGTTTCTGGCTATCACTCAGAGTTAGCGCAGTTCTGGTGCATCCGCTGCGTCGGGGTGGGTCTATGCAGTGCATCTTCTCGTTACATTTGCCTACATTACATGACATTTGCTAGACGCTTTTAGATATCCTGTTATTATTAAAAACAGGACTAAGAACTCTTTTATTCCACAGGTTATTGGCCTTTTTAACAAACAGAGTAAACAAAAATGTACATCTTAATCTTGCACCCTGTTCAGCAGGCCTGAGCAGGGATTGCACTTGTGTAGTTTTTATCTGCCATGTATTTATTGATATTACCCCTTGCTGATTTTGCACTTATCTGCTACAGAAATGCTATGGGATAGACTGGGACTGCTGATGATTGGTGATGGTTTAATACCTGTCTATGTCCAATGTCCAGGTCCATGTCAATTTTTGTCATGTTTTTTGGTACAAGGTGTGTCTTAGGGTAAATGTTGAAGGGGGGGGGGGGGTCTGTTGTATGTATTGACTGTCCTCATGTCCAATGTGCCACCTAATACTTCTTGTAATGATGGCCCGAATGCTGCCAGTCGCTAATGGGAAAGACGTGGCTCTTGGTTTCCCCCCTCAATAGGTCCAGGAGAACTCGCCTGGGCACCGGGCAGGCTTGGAGCCCTTCTTTGACTTCATCGTGTCCATCAACAACACTAGACTGGTGAGTAGGCTACTTGTGAACGGAAAGCAATATGGCAATGAGCGGTAGTACAGTAGCCTTCTCTTTGCGCCGTTGTCAGCTTTTGTCAACAAGGTCTGTCTAAACTCAGATCATGAGGTTGATAAGGGAGACAATCATGGAGACTATCAAATCTGTTGACACTTCACTGATATTTACATCTGCAGGTTGTAGGTAAGGTGTTACATTCGTGTCTGAACAATCCCTCAGTTCCAGTAAAGCACCAGATACCAGTAACCTAGCCGTGTTTACACTACATTCTTCCATCACTATAGACATTAAACTCGGTGTCAGTAGAACTGTGGCAGGTCTCCTTGAAAGTGTGTGTGTGTGTGTGTGTGTGTGTGTGTGTGTGTGTGTGTGTGTGTGTGTGTGTGTGTGTGTGTGTGTGTGTGTGTGTGTGTGTGTGTGTGTGTGTGTGTGTGTGTGTGTGTGTGTGTGTGTGAGAGAGAGAGAGTATGTGAATCGAACCCAGGCTCCCAGCATTGCAGCACGGAGCCTTCGTCGTATGTGCTATATAAATAAAAAGTTTGACTTGACTCTTAATCGTGTGTGTGTGTGTGTGTGTGTGTGTGTGTGCGTGTGTGTGAATTTGCAGAACAAAGACAATGACACGTTGAAGGACCTGTTGAAGGCGAACGTGGAGAAGCCGGTGAAGATGCTGGTGTACAGCAGCAAGACGCTGGAGCTGAGGGAGACCACCGTCACCCCTAGCAACATGTGGGGCGGGCAGGGCCTATTGGGGGTCAGCATCCGCTTCTGCAGCTTTGAGGGGGCCAATGAGAACGTCTGGCACGTCCTGGTGAGTTCCGTGACAAAAAAGCGACGCCAACTTCCCGAGTTGTCAATCAAATGGATGCACCTTATTACCACGCCCATTAACCCCGCCCATCTCGACGTTATTCGTGCTCCCACGGCATGTCCTGTCTGCTAGTTCCTGATAGGCTGCCCAGTCCCCATAGCCCTTCTGAATGATTTAGCACTAGCAACTGCTATCCAAATAGCAATGACACCACCCTTGTAATCATGGATTATGACAGAATTTCTGGTCTGCTGGTTCAGGCTAATGGCATTGAAGTCTATGGACTAATAAAGTGGATAGAACTGAACTGAACTGTCGATTAAAACAAAGGGTGAAAATGACTTGGTTTTGCACTGAGGATGGTCTGACTGTTACCGAAACTCAAGCTCACTTCAGTTGGTTAGCACTTTTATTTATTTTCTAAATAGATACACTATTGGTATAGGTACACTATTGCATCGACATTACGGTGTTCAAGTTCCCTTTGCTTACTCCTGTAAAAACAACATTGTGAACTAAGTTAGCGATCGTATCTTATTTATTCGTCTCAACGGTCAGAGGAGGTTGCCTAGTCTCGGTATACACTAACCCGCCTCTTCTACTCGCATGAAGAACTTGCTTATGTACGGTCATTGGCTTGAAGTGTAAATGTGGTGTCGTATCCCAGACCTGACTGCATAGTAATGGAATGCATGCCACTCTCACTGCCAATATTCCTTTCTGCCTTCAAAGTTCAAGAGAGTCCTTGTGCACAAGCCCTCAGAAATGCAGGTGCAGGTGTGAGGCAGCAGAAGGTGAACAATGAACAAAATTCAAAAGACCACCGCACACTGCTTCCTGTTCTTTTTTCTTACTTTATTTTCGTAAACAGTAAACGGTGTGCGGTGTCTCTTGAATCTTGTTCATTATTGCTTTCTGCCAAGTTGGAAATGTAACTGGACAAAGCATCATGATGTTGTTGATTACTATATGGAGGACCTGAATGAAATTAGACACTTCCCAATCTTGTCTTCATCTTTTTTACCTCCCATTTATTTTCTGTAATTTTGTAACTATCCTACTGATTTAGAGGCAATACAAGCGCACATAAACAAGATAATGTGTGTCTGCTCTTAAGGTTTCATAAGCATGCATCTATGCCTAGCAGGGTGTTTAAAGATACATTTTAGACATACTAGTATTATGTACTCTATGTGTGTTTTTTCAATCTCTGTGCCTTACCATGTTCTGAGAGGGGACTATTTTGACTGAAGTCTGGTTTTCTATCTTATTTTATCATGTAGGTTAAGTATTTTGGGGTCAACTGTGTTGTGTTTAAATGTGCCACCCAAATAAAAAGGACTTGACTTGACCATGTCCTTATCTGTGCTCGGGTTTGCACCAGGAAGTGGAGCCTAACTCACCTGCTGCCTTGGCTGGTTTGAGGCCGCACACAGACTACATCATCGGAGCCGATACAGTCATGAACGAGGTTGGTATCTTATCGTCTCTCAAAGGATGAGTGAAGGAGGAGGAGGTCTGCATTGAAAGCTTTTTCTTTCCCAGCGCAGTTGGGAGAGTGGAAAAGTGCAACACCGCTACAATTACGGTCAAACCACCAAACTCTTTATTTTGAAAAGATCAGTTTTCAAAATAAGTAGTTTGGTTAGACTGTCATTATTACTAAGTATAGTTTGGTTTGACCACAATTGTAGCACTTTTCCTCTCTCTAAAGGTGTCTCATTGTCTCCTTGCAAACTTCTCTTCCACTTTCTCATCTCCCAGCTATACACGTGCTGGAAGTTTTCTTCTCACCCTTTTTCTGCTGTGTCTGCTTTTTGGTCCAAAAAGAACTACCGGTATAGATACAGTGCTCTGTGCAGGAAGAGAGTAAATTCTCAACTTCAGCACGCTCCATTATTTTCCTAAGATATCATCAACGCAGACCCCAGCCTGTACACAGGCTTGTCACAACCAGGCAAACTAGGAACCTGCCCAGGGCCCCCAGTTGAAAGAGGGGAGGGCCCCCGTAATGACTGGTTATGTAGTCAAATGACAGCAATGACAACTTTTTGAATGAAGTAAAACCTCCTTAAATTCACTGACAGTGACACTGCTATCAAAATGCTTCTTGAGGGGGGGCCTCCCCAATAGTTTGAAGAGAAAAAACAAGGGACCCCAAGTTCATCTTTGTCTAGGGCCCCCAAATACCTGGAAACAGTCCTCCCTGCTGTGCTGTGCTGTGCTGTATTTTGTAGCAGGGCAGGATGGAGGTTGGCTGGAGCTAAAATAAACTCCTGCTGCTGATGAGTACAGGCCCTCTGCTCTACAGCAGTATCTGATCCCTCAGAGGCCTATGTGGGGCTGTTTTCCTATTTGTCTTATTATTTTTCAGTGTATCTTGTGCAATGAATGTGTCCTTGTGTGTCCAAATGTGTGCGCAGCTTTTGAGAGAGAGAGAGAGAGAGAGAGAGAGAGAGAGAGAGAGAGAGAGAGAGAGAGAGAGAGAGAGAGAGAGAGAAGAGAGAGAGAGAGAGAGAGAGAGAGAGAGAGAGAGAGAGAGAGAGAGAGAGAGGAGAGAGAGAGAGAGAGAGAGAGAGAGAGAGAGAGAGAGAGAGAGAGGCTGGGAGAGAGAGAGAGAGAGAGAGAGAGGGTGGGAGAGAGAGAGAGAGAGAGAGAGGCTGGGAGAGAGAGGGAGGCTGGGAGAGAGAGAGGGAGGCTGGGAGAGAGAGAGACTGACAGTCCATTAGGCAGAGAGACAGACTGGAAGAGACACACACAGGGAGCCCATTGACCATGTAGTGTTCTGTTGTTGGTTTATAAACATTTTTTTTCTGTGTGTAATAGTGCGTTGCATGTTGCCTATTAGTCTCTCGCACGTTCCATTCAAGCACAGCCTTTCAGAAATGACAGCTGTTGGTGCTGTCAGCCAGTGTAGTGTCCAGTAGCTTTAAATATCTCCCTTTTGGTACAGCAATTCATTACATGACATCACACTTGGTTAACGTTTTTATCCACAGCAGCTTATAGAGGCTAGTAGTGTCAGTGAGGCTAGGCTCCATGACACTTTTTTTCCCTTTATGGCACTTTTGCCATGGATGATATGGGATTCAAGTCAGCAGGCTTCCAATTTCAAGACCTACTCCCTACCCATTCTCCATAGCTTGTGAGCTGGGAGTTGTCACAAAACCCCACCCCATTCTCTCTTCCTTTCTCTTCATTCTTCTACCACTCACTCTTGCCCAAAGCTACAAGGTTGTCATACATTCCTAACTCCTCTCCTCTCCTCCTCTCGGTCTGTTTGAAGATCTGAAGACTATGCTTTCATGCATTCCTAACTTTTCTCCTCTCCTCTCCTCTCCTCTCCTCTCTTCTCTGTCAGTCTGAAGACCTGTTCTCCCTAAAACTATTTTCTCCTCCCCTCTCTTCACTATGAAGGCCTGTTTTACCTTAGACTACTATGTTCTTATGCATTCCTAAATCCTCTCCTCTCCTCTCTCCTCAGTCTGGAGACCTGATATGAAACTATGTTCTGCTAATGCAGGGATGTCACACTCAGGCCCTTGGGCCAAATTTGGCCCGTGGAGTCATTTTATTTGGCCCGCGAGTATTACCGTTGGCCCCCCTTCACATTAATGTATTTTAATATGACTTGAACATGAAACTTTGGGCATCACATGCTCATACAAGTGCATCAGTGATGCACATTTGAACTGCAATATCTGCTGGAATTGAGTGTTCAAACATTTGAATATTGTAAGCATGTGCATGCACGCATGCACAATTTCAGTCCTTTTTGAATATTGAGTTCGGCCCGTGACTTCATCCTAGATTTAGATTTTGGCCCACTGTGAATTTCAGTTTGACACCCCTGTTGTAAATGCATTCCTAAGTCCTCTCCTCTCTCCTCACTCTGTCTGAAGACCTGCTTTGGAAACGATGTTCTCATTGTTCACATTCCTAAGTCTTCTCTACTCCTCTCTCTTCAGTCTGAAACCCTGACATGAAAAATATTCTTCGTATGCATCCCTAACTCCTCTCCTCTCTCTTCAGTCAGAGGACCTGATTTGAAAACGATGTTCTAATGCGTTCCTAATGGCCCGTGTATACCAGGCACTACCTACGCGACCCAGGTAGCTGGGGTGGTTGAAGAAGTTTCACCATGAAATCGCTTTATTCACTCAGGACGCGGCATTGACATGTTTGATTCAGCTAATCACGTAACGGCTCTGTCTTGACAGTCTGGGACATTCGTCGATATGAACATTCCAATTGTTTTTTGCTGGATCGCGTCATAGCGAATTCGCTTAAGATTAGCTTGACTTTAATCGTCAAAATTCGCTCTGGTCGCTCAAGAAGCTTCGCTCCTGGCGAATTCGCTCTGGTAGCTTTATTCGCCTTCCCTCCATAGGGAAATAATGACTTCCGCCGCTCAGGTCGCGCAGTTCGCGCTTGGTGTACACGAAGCTTAACTCTTCTCGTCTCCTCTCCTCTCCCTCTAGTCAGAAGACCTGTTCTCCCTGATCGAGACCCACGAGGGGAAGGGTCTGAAGCTGTACGTCTACAACACAGACACGGACAACTGCAGAGAGGTGGTCATCACGCCCAACAGTGCCTGGGGCGGAGAGGGCAGGTAGGGAACGTGTGTGTGTGTGTGTGTTTATGGTTGTGTGTCTACATGCATTTGGAAAAGAGTAGAAGTCTGCACACTTGCTCTGCTTTGAAAATGTATTCAAGTCATACAACGTTTCGACCCAACAGGGTCTTCATCAGGCAGACATGCATTTTTCTGGAAAATGTAACATCCAGCATTTCTGCATAGTATGTTGTGTGTTTGTGTGTCGAAAAATATTGAGAAACTATTCTATATTTTTAAACAGAGAGAGTGCAAAGGTTTGTGTGTACAGAGTACAGTATGTGTATCTCCAGTCTGGACTGCAGCAGACTACAGCAGCTATAGTATAGTAGCAATTTGTGTGTGTGTGTCTTTATGGCTATGCTGTGTTCTTACCCCTCTGCCAGCCTGGTCTGTGGTATAGATTGTGTGTGTGTGTGTGTGTGTGTGTGTGTGTGTGTGTGTGTGTGTGTGTGTGTGTGTGTGTGTGTGTGTGTGTGTGTGTGTGTGTGTGTGTGTGGTGTCTGGGTTGTGGTATAGGCTGTGTGTGTGTGTGGTCTTGGTTGTGGTACAGGTTATGGCTGTCTGTATGTTAATGCCTATTGTGTGTGTGTGTGTGTAGTCTGGGTTGTGGTATAGGTTACGGCTACCTGCACAGAATCCCCACACGACCGTTCGAGGAGGGCAAGAAGATCAGCTTCCCCGGACACAGCCCTGCCGAACCCTCCAGCCCACTAAAGGACGGCTTCACAGAGGTGTGTGTGTGTGTATGCGCGCGCACGAGTGTGCGTGTGCACTGGATCTGTGACATGTGATCTGTATAGACTATGGATAATGTTTCCTGCTGGTAGAACAAGTTGTTTTCAAATCCTTTCGCCAGTGTTTGTTCTTTTTTTTTAATAAGCTCTGACAAAGTGATCTGGTACAACGTATGGGATGGCAACATTTCAGTCTCAGTTTGCACATGCGGTGGCACAATAAAATTAATCGACTAGCAAAAAAAGGGAAACGCCCTTCACTCTGTGACTTGACCTCTAGGTGCAGCTGTCGGCTGTAACCCCTCCCGCTGCTGCTCCTGCTGCTCCCATTGGTCTAGAGGACAGCCTCGCTGGCCTGTCAATCACGTCGGCCACACCCACCATTCCCAGCGAGCTGCACACAGGTACAGTAGCCACACCCCTCCAACCCGGTCACCACCAAAAAGCCTTTGAGAGCAAGAGAGCTTGATTTATGTGTTGCTCGCCATAGAACGGCTCAAAATGTCACTTTTGCACACGTCTGTAGTTGGAGAGGTGGCGTAGGATATCATCCCAGTCGGTTTGTCATTCAAGTCAAGTGTAAAGAAATCCCACACATTCCACCAGCCAACTTTTAATACAACGATGACTGAAACGTTGTATTGAACTTTGCTTATGGAATGGACAGCGTGCGGGATTTCTTGACACCTTGAATCAGCATAGAAAGATACAATTCCCTATGTTTTTCCATGTGGTCTGGAAATGTATGGCAGACCAGGTAGATTAGGCTACCAAGGTTGGTTTCATGTAGTGACCCAATCAGCCTTCCTCAGCTCACATTTGTGGCCTTTGTCAACATTCTATCTGCACTGCCGGGAAATGGTGTCTGTGTGTCTGTGTCTGTGTGTCTGTGTGT
The DNA here is from genome assembly GCF_034702125.1 of Engraulis encrasicolus. Lineage (NCBI taxonomy): Eukaryota > Metazoa > Chordata > Actinopteri > Clupeiformes > Engraulidae > Engraulis > Engraulis encrasicolus. The sequence goes on from NC_085868.1 coordinate 23,823,292, forward strand.
CTGTGTGTCTTTGTGTCTGTGTGTCTGTGTGTCTGTGTGTGCCTGAGCTGGCCAAGTATTGTCCACTACCTGCAGTTTGCTACTATGGAGATGCCACTTGCACTCCTGAATAGACTGATGACCAGTATAATTTTGTTATTTATTTACAAGAAGAAGACACATTATTGCTTCTTTAACATTGTTTGGGGCACTGTGTTGTTTTCTCAATAGTGATTGGTCCTCCCAAATAAACTAATGAAATATGTGTGTGTTGTCTCCAGGCGTGCCTACGGTACCCCTACTCCCCACCCAGGTCAGCCCCTCTCTGGCTTCCATACCAGGGGTCAGTCCCGCCACCACGCTACCAGGTGAGAACACACACACACACACACTCACACACTCACACACTCACACTCGCACACACTCACACTCACACTCACACACACCTCTGAACGTTTCTGTCTCCCATACAGTAGAAGAGACATAAAGTTAGCCCTTTTAAAGAAGTGTATGCTTTTTCATAACCCAATACTGTATTCTAAAGTATAGAGTAGCCGCTTCAAGACTTCAGCTTTCACATTCTGCAAAAAAAAACTTTCAAAATTTGAACACTTGGAGATCCCCACAATTGTCTCGGTCACAATGTTAATTAACCATCGATCTGTTCAGCTTAACCCATTGTGTCCTGGAGTGACATATAGGCTGCATTCAAGTTCTTGAGATTTGAGCTGTTTTGTTAAATTAAATATGTGGGTATGTCAGAGCTGAATGAACACAGTATAATGCAAAATGAGGGTCCTAGCTTTTAAATGCAACTTGTTTCATGTTTTTTTATGTGCTTCGGAGGCTGAGATATTTACAGTGCCCTCCATAATTATTGGCACCCCTGGTTGAGATGTGTTAAAAGCCTTAAAATAAATTCAGTGTTTATTGCAGAAGAATACTGTCACACTGAAAATTTTAGGAAAATGTAGCCTTCAACTCAAATGAATTGTAGGAAAATAAAAAAAATCCCTGACTAAAAAATAATTATTTTTCATTAAATCACCTGTTCCACAATTATTGGCACCCTTAACAATTCCCAGGAAATAAATATAATTGAAGCATTTCTGTCATTTCTACAGTAGTTTACAAAGTTTACCAGAGTATGTAGGAACATTTAATTAGTAATTCATCACTTCCTGTTTCCCTGGGGTATAAATATGACGTGACACCGAGGCCATTTCTCTTATCCACTCTTAAACATGGGAAAGACAAAGGAACACAGCATACAAGTGAGGCAGATGTGCGTCGACCTTCACAGGTCAGGCAGAGGCTACAAGAAGATTGCCACTCAACTGCAGCTGCCCATATCTACTGTGAGAGGAATAATTAAGAAGTTCAAAACAACTGGAACAGTGGTAAACAAGCCTGGACGAGGACCCAAGTTTATTTTGCCACCACGCACAGTGAGGAGGATGGTAAGAGAAATCAAAATATCTCCAAAGCTCACTGTTACAGAATTACAACAAATGGTAGCATCCTGGGGTCACAAAGTCTCCAAATCAACCACCAGGCGCTGTCTACACGCCAACAAATAACGCAAACGCAAACGTCTGGAGTTCGCCCAGCGGTATTGGGGCTTCAACTGGGACCGTGTGCTTTGGTCAGATGAGACCAAGATTGAGTTTTTTGGCAACAAACACTCTAAGTGGGTCTGGCGTGCCACGAAAGATGCGCATGCTGAAAAGCACCTCATACCCACTGTGAAGTATGGGGGTGGGTCAGTGATGCTGTGGGGCTGTTTCGCTTCCAAAGGCCCTGGGAACCTTGTTAGGGTGCATGGCATCATGAATAGTTTGAAATACCAGGACATTTTAAATCAAAATCTGTTGCCCTCTGCCAAAAAGCTGAAGATGGGTCGTCACTGGGTCTTTCAGCAAGACAATGACCCTAAACATATGGCCAAATCTACACAGAAATGGTTCACCAGACACAAAATCAAGCTCCTCCCATGGCCATCTCAGTCCCCTGACCTCAACCCCATTGAGAACCTGTGGGGTGAGCTGAAGAGGAGAGTACAGAGGAGAGGACCCAGGTCTCTGGATGATTTAGAGAAATTCTGAAATGAGGAATGTCTGAAGATCCCTCTTTCTGTCTTTTCCCATCTTGTGAAACATTATAGGAGAAGATTAGGTGCTGTTTTGTTGGCAAAAGGGGGTTGTACAAAATATTAACACCAGGGGTGCTAATAATTGTGACACACATTATTTGATGTCAAATAATTATTTCTTTATGTGGGATTTTTTCCCCACTGAATAAATGCACTTGTATTGAAGGTTGGATTTTTCTCTTTTTTTCCATTAAGGTCCCATATTATTTAGGAAAAAAATAAAATAATTGGAAGCTAAAAAACACATCTTAACCAGGGGTGCCAATAATTATGGAGGGCACTGTAGGTTTTAAAAGGGAGAGGGCACCTTTTCCCAAAAAGGGCTTAGGCTAAAATGGCTTAATGATGACTAATTGAGTGCAGTAGAGTTGCACATGTCTGTTCATGCCTACGCAAGGAAGTGTTTGTATTCATCCTGTCTGTTGACGTTTGTATCGTGTGACAGATGTGTTTTGTACTGTTCTGTTTACTTTTGAGGTGTTGCATGTGTTCATGTACAATGTCTTCCTGCTAGGTCATTTGGACACTTCATGTAGCGTCATATGTGTCTATATTGTTGTGTGTGCGCGTGCGTGCTCGTGCCTGTGCGTGCGCGTGCCTGTGCGTGCGTGCATAAGCAGGCCTGATGCCATTACCTGCAGGTCTGCCGCCCCTCCCTAATGCGGTGTGTGTGTGTGTGTGTGTGTGTGTGTGTGTGTGTGTGTGTGTGTGTGTGTGTGTGTGTGTGTGTGTGTGTGTGTCAGAGGTAAGAACGGGTAAAAAAATCCAAGCCCGAACCGACATGGGCCCATGGGAATTGGGCCGGGCCCGGCCCGAGGCCGACTAATTATTGGATGTGTAGGCCCGAGCCCGAGGGAAGCCCGAAATTTCAAATTTTATTTATGAGGAGGGGTGATCTATGATAACAAATCAAAGCCCTTAAATTAAAGCCATTAAAGTATTTTGTTACGAAATCTAAGTTAAATAGACTGTATAAACATGCAGGCCATCTTTTATATTTCTGTGTATGCTGCACTGCAGTGCACAGAGGTTACATTAAGCGATAATCCATCATTGACGCTTTTTTTAAGAGTTGGCGGAAAATTTTAAGGGCGTCCGTCATTTTGACCGGCTGATCATTGGGCCATAAGCCACAGCAGCAGTACGACCTTAAAAATCTAGCGCGGCACTTTCACAGAGAGAGACAGCGAGACAAAGAAGAACAACGACGCGAGCAGCAGAACAGGAATGAAGGAGTTCTTGAATTGCCATTGCAAGAGTTTATTAGGCTACAGTATGTGTCGGGTTGATGAGGCGACCTCTGTTTTTTGCAGACCACGCGTCTCTCGTGGCCAAAACACGGCCGAAATGCCTCAGCGCACTGTGATGGGAGGGAGAGGCGAGGGAAAGCGCGTGCATTCTAGCAGCAGGCACTGCACTGCTGGATTATCAACTGACGTGGAATATTATTAACGCACAGCCTACATAGCCTATTTATTTATTAAAAAAAAAAAAAAAAAAAAAAAAAAAAAAACCTGTCAACGATAGAGAAGCCGAACCCGACCCTACCCGAACGTAATGAGTGACATTTCAGGCCCGACCCGACCCGAAATTGGCTCGGGTTCGGGCTCGGGCCTGGGCCAAAAATCATAGGTCTAGTGTGTGTGTGTGTGTGTGTGTGTGTGTGTGTGTGTGTGTGTGTGTGTGTGTGTGTGTGTGTGTGTGTGTGTGTGTGTGTGTGTGTGTGTGTGTGTGTGTGTAGGCCTGATGCCGTTACCTGCAGGTCTGCCGCCCCTCCCTAACTTGTTGTAACACTGTGTGTGTGTGTGTAGGCCTGATGCCGTTACCTGCAGGTCTGCCGCCCCTCCCTAACCTGCCCAACCTGAACATCGCGCTGCCAGACCTGAGTGCCGTCTCACTACAAGGCATCACTGGCCTACCGCCCACTACAACTGGTAAACACACACACACACACACACACACACACACACACACACACACACACACTACTAGGCATAAGTGCCCTGCCACTGGTGAGAACACACGCACACACACGCTTCTTTTCTCTTATTGGCACATAATCTCGTGCTGTGTTATGCCCTTTACAAACCCAGTGAATGTATGCATGTACTGCCCCTGGATATCACATCCTTCCTCCTAGTCTCAGGTACATGTGAACACACCACCTGCTGTGTATGATTACCTATCGCAATGCAGACAACACCTGTCAGCAAACATACTCGCACCAGGTAATGTCAATGAGTGCAGTGCTTACATTTGTCTCACCTGACAGCTTTGGCCACTCCTATTATCCCAGCCCAAACAGTGGTGAAATACCACAGGGATGAGGTCAAAACAGTCAAACTTCCTCCAGACAGTCCTCCTGGACCCCGTTTCTCGAAAGCTTCGTTGCTAACAAGTTAGCAACTTAGTAGGTTGCCAATGGGAAATTGCACGGCAACCAAGAAAGTTGCTAACTTAGTCAGCAACGACACTGTCGAGAAACGCACCCCAGGCCAAGAGGGAAAAAACGTTTACAAATACACACACCAAAAACAAGACAGGCCACAGCTACACCGCAGATTGCAACTTTTTTCAGCATAATACACTACTCTACTGTACTGTACTGTAGTGTACAAGTAGTCCGTGAACAGCGGTACTGGAAACCCTTTTAGAGGACAGTTTAGTGTTTCTCAACTGGAACAGTCTTGGGACCCACCATTTCCCACTCTCATTGGGTCGCGACCCAATTTTTTTAGCGATACTCGGATGACTGGTTGCACGCTACTATCTCGCATAAACATTCTGATTTTATCTATGACGACAGATGACACACGTTCAATCGTCTATCAAAATAAAAGTTGTAAATTGTTGCAGGAAAAGTTCGATGTTTTTTTTGTTTTTTTTAAATTAGCGAATCAATGAATTACGTTTTTTTTTACACCACGGCTTGACCCACCCATGACACTGGTTTAGATCATAGTGTAGTGTTACTGGAGTGACTTACACTAAATCCCATCCACGATGTCACTTGTATGATGGCCCCGATCTGATTCTTAGAGACTTGTGATATAGTCTCACTTGTGATGGTCTAGTGATAGCCAGGCAATTGAAATGTATATAGTCTTTTCAGGAATTACCTTTTTGGGGCAGCTGTGGCCTAGTGGTTAGAGAGTTGGTCTTTCAATCTAGGGGTTGCAGGTTTGAATCCCCCCCTGACCTCTCCCTACATCTCCATCCATGGCTGAAGTGCCCCTTGAGCAGGGCATCTAACCCCACATTGCATCAGGGACTGAAACCAATACCCTGAAAAATAATGACTGTAAGTCGCTTTGAATAAAATGAAGGCGTCCGCTAAGTGCACTATAATAATAATAATAGAATAATAATGACCTCCATGTCTGGTTATTCTTGACTGTTTGTCTATGCCCAGGTCTGCCACCGCTGGTTCCCCTGGCCCCTCTGCCTCCTCTGAACCTGCCTGGCATGGCTCCTCTGCCCATGCCCTCCATGTTGCCCACCTCCCTGGCCTCCACGTTACCCCCCCTGCCCACCGCAGTAGCCGGCCTGCCCCCGCTGTCTCTGGCGGCCGAGCAGGTTCCCCCAGCCCTCGTACTGGACGCCACTCCGGCAGCCAGCACCGCGTTGCCAGCGGCAGCACCAGAGCTCACCACCACCACAACGACGACGGCGGGAGTGGCGCCCGTATCCACGGAGACGGCCGCTGCCCCGCCCACTGCTACAATAGAAGACGCCGCCCCGCCCGCTGCAGAGTCATCGTAACAAAGTGCTGTTTTGTGTTTTTGTTTTGGTCTGTTTGTTTTGCAATTCCATTTTTTGTTGTTTTTTTTGTTTTTGCTCTTTCTCTCTGTCTCTCTTTCTCGGCAACTGGTCTCTCTGTCTCTGTCTCTGTCTCTCTCTCTCTCTCTTGTTATCTCGTCTCTATGACTCTTCACTCTCTGCTTATGTCCCATCTGTCGGAGATGGGTTATTCTTGTTACACTCAAATGTATTTATTTGGCCCGAGTGAGTAAATCTTAGTGGGCCGAAGAGGCTTTGGCGAGACTCAAGCCCAGCCGCTGAAGACAACGCCTGCTCGCTCGCTGACGTACGGACGGACGGACGCGTAGATGAGGTGAAGGATGGATTGGAGAGTGGACTGCACAATGTGTGTGTGTGTATGTATGAAAAGAAAGCAGGGACTGGAAAGAAAGAGACTGATATGCTGAGAAAAGAAAAAACAAAAGGAAAAGAAGGATAAGAAAAGAAGCCTCGTAAACTACAGTGACCCGGCAGCCGATGCTTCTCTCCTGTTAAACTGTGCAAACTCCCACCAGTGCGTTTATATTTCTGTCTGGATTTCTTTGCATTTATTATAAAAAAAATTTGTTAAAATTCCTGTAATTGCTTTTCAATCGATGAGTCATTTTTTTCCATGTATTTGTAGTTATGCTTTGTGATTGATTTTTTTTTTTTTTCGTTTATACTGAAGAGAATCATTATATTGCATTTTTTGCACCATATTGTAATTATTAATTTAGTTCTATTTGTTTTCTCATGTAATACTCCTTTTTACGTGCACAGCCCGCCATGGCCCTCCACTCCAGCAGGGGGAGGTGTCCAGGTGGTGATTCCTTGGAGATTGCTGCATACACTGGGCATTTATCAAAGTGAAGTGTTCTAGCCTTGCTAGGGCGTTCTCCAGGGAATATCCCATTATTAATTAAATATTGGATACTCCTTGGTGGAATCCGCGAAAAAATAGGCGTTGCTCGCGCTAGCAAGGTTAGAAGACCTCACTTTGAGAAATGCCCACGGACAGGGTAGGCCGGGGAGCTTGCGCAGAGGCGCGCCATGGCTTTGGGGGGGGAAAGAGATGTCAAGTGTAAATTGTTTCCTTTCCCGTTCACGCGAGCAATAAACTACACGGGATTTTACACTAAAACTCTTTGTCCTTTGTCCACTCCTGGCTATACTAAATCACGCTTTTTGGAAAATCTGCAGAGAGCGGCACTATGTGCATTATAGTATGATTGCATGCGTCCTTCTCCCCCTCTCTAACTCAACTCACACATTGAATTTGTAGATAATATTATATATTTGATGTCATGACTCAGTTAATATCATCCGTGCAGGGGTGTAGCAGCCAATTTGGGCCCTATGTACAATCGGCTCCAATGTAGGGCTGGGCGATATGGAAAAAAACTATATTACGATATGGATTACTTTATATCACGATAACGATATATATCACGATATAGCACAATTACATATGTTTTCAGTTATTCTCTTTATTTGCTCTTTATTTTTTCATGTCGCAAAACAACCTTTCTTTAAAATGGATCTCTTTATTGTTATTTTTACAGTTACATGAACTTATAGTGTGTATTGTGTCAACATGGAATGTAATTAAATTATATTCAATTGTATAAAACTGATAAAGTTACTATCACGATATAAACGATATAGGGGAAAGGTCTCGATATACACTTTTATATCACGATAACGATATATATCGTCATATTGCCCAGCCCTACTCCAATGGACACCCCCCTGTCATATATGAATCGGACTGTGTGGCCCCCTTATATACATGGGGCCCTGGTGACCCAATCACACTTTACCCCCCTGTCTATGTGAGACATAGACCACTGCCACCAATGGAATAACCTGTTTGCCATCACACCTTTGCGAGGCTCTTATCGCGGGATAAAATGGGTGATGTCAACCAGGTCAGTTCCCCCAGGCCCAGAGAGAGAGGGGGGGGGCAGAACTGGGATCCTATATAGGCCCAATTGTAGTGGTAGAGTTTGGCCCTCATCTGTGGTGGGGGCGCTTTCAGATGACCGTCCTCCTGTGCTCTGCCAGAGCTGTCAGCAGCAGCTGCATCCCTGATTATAAATCATAAACAAAATAAAATAATGATGAAAGCCTTTACAATGAAATTTGGCCTCTTAATCTCCTTCATGGCATTGGCAAGTAAGTTATGATGGATACCTTTGAAGATCCTCGTTCATCAAGACCAGAGATGACAAAAGAGTAGTGTTGTAAGTGGCAACAGTCCTTTGTAGGTTCAGGAAAGGACTTCTCAGCTCTGAAGTGGTGTTCTACATTCGGGTTCATGGCAGGTTATGCTTTGCTTGCGCATACCACCACCTACTGGTTTCTGGGAGACTGTACTACTTGTACCTGCTGCTTACATTCGGGCATTATTTGCCTCCCTTCCCAACACTGGCCGGATTTAAGTGAGCGCCGCCATCCCTAAAAATAAAAAAATGTAATATGCAAATGCTTGCCATATTTCAACTGGTCTTAAGATTTTGTGCTGAATTGAATTGTATATAGCAGTATAGTAGTGCCTTAAAGGTAGTAGGTAGCAGTGGGAAAGAAGTAGAGCTACTGGAAGTCATTCCACAGGAAAATCATATATGTGCAGTGCCCTGCCCTATTATTGCTTGGTGAACCACTGAGGTGATGATCAGAAGGAGACGGTTCATAAGGAGATATTGAATAAAACTGATCATAAATTGCATATGGCATCGCAAGGCCCACAAGCAACAAGAACGGACGGGAGCTACTACAGGGGTTAGACAATGAAACTGAAACAACTGCCATTTTGGTGTGGGAAGTTTCATGGCTAAATTGGACCAGCCTGTTGGCCATCATTACTTGCACATTGCACCAGTAGTTGTGTGTGAAGATTCAATTGGCAGGGAAAGAGCTCAGTTTTGCTCAAAATTTTGCAATGCAAAGTGTGTGTGTGTGTGCATACGGGAGACCAAGCCCAATCCAGAGCAGCTCTGGATGCGATGCCTGTTACCATAGCAACAGATGAGTCAGCAGACCTCTCCGTCTTTCAGATGAATCAACACAAAAGAACCCGAGATGAGATAAATAGTGCTCTGGACCATTAGAGCATTTCCTAGATTACATTTCTTATTATTAACAACAACAACAACAACCACAACAAATTAGATGAGAAAGAACTAGTGCTGAAACAGTAGTACTTTTTAACCTTTTTGACGTTTATTACTGTTTTTTGGCTACATTCTCTACAATCCCAGCAGCATTTTAGACAGTCCAACTGTTTTTTTTGGGGGGGGGGGGGGGGGGTCATCAGGTGGGGTGTTTAAGGGGGTGGGGGCGACACATGAAAGGTCTACAGCATCTTGCCAGACCATGAAATCAAGAATAATGACGGGGAGGGGAAAAAATAAACCAGCAGGACCCCCCCATTATGGAACACAACTGGAGAACATCATTATCCCTTTGAACAAAAACACATCCACCCAGGGTGCGTTCCAATATGCGACCTTGCGTCCTCCACTTGTGCTTGTGGCCTCGTAACAGGAAGTAATATGTCATGATGACCTCACAGACAACAGCATTATATTTCAATATCTCACATTTTCTCATTTGCACACTGGATGGTGAATGAAGAATAGTCCCCTAAGAATTGTTTTGACTAGGCTGACAGTGGGGAAACTTATTTGTTTTCTCCACGGAGGAGGGGCCAGGAGGCAGGACGAGGACAAAAGCGCAAGTGAAGGATGCAAGGTTGCATATTGGAATGTACCCCCAGTCTTTAAATCTATCCATCCGATCAAGATGTCCTTCAATCACTTCATTCTTCAGTTATTTTATTTTAATGTCAAGTCCATTTGTTTTGTTTCTTTTCTCCAACCATGTGTTGGTGAGGTGAGGTGGGCTGGGGGGGTTGTGGTTGTGGTGTGGCAGCTGCATGATCATGCAGCCAGTCTCTGTACTGAACTGTGTCAGGTCCTGGATGAAATGGGGGTGTTGCCTAGCAACATGAGCATGGAAGAAGCATGTCCGTGTGTAGTCGCTGTGGTGACACGATCACTAGGGCGGGGTCCGGCCCACCAACTGTCCAATCGAAAATCATTTCCATCAAAAACAAAAAAACAAAATGGCCACACACTCACACAGACTGAAAAATACAGACACATTCTCCCTCTCTCACACACACACACAAACTTCAGCTTTTCTTCTGCATGCTGTGATCTAGTTATTGAAATCATTAAATTGTTTTTTTTCTTTTTTTTAACCAAACTGTACAGCTTGTACCGGAAGCTTGAACAGCTTCTGAATTAAAATTAAAGAAAGCAACATAAAATAGCAGCAAAAAACATCAAACCATCTCTGGAAAGACCAGTTTAGAAATGAACGAGAGAAAAAAAGAAAGGAAACATGTTGGGTTAGTCCTGCAAAATTAAGTTCTTCTGACTAACACACATCTTTCTTACACAAGGAGAGATCGAAATTTCAACAGTCGTGCACCCACACACACAATCCAACAATCTTCTCACTCGCTCACAAACACATACACACACACTACAGGTGTGCCATAACCTACATTTGGTTAGTTTGTGTGGTTGCTGCAGTTTGAACAGCAGAGAGGGATGGCACACTTGCAGGATTTTTTTTTTGTTAATCGTGCACAATTGTACATGTACACACACGCACATACACACACGCACGCGCACATACGCACACACACACGCACGCACACACACACGCACGCACGCGCACGCACGCACACACGCACGCGTGTAGTTGGGCTTCCGTGTGTGATAGTGCCTTTGAGAATACCGCCATTAAAGCTTCTCACGTCTGCCAGAACAGGCAGTGTAACTATGGTGATGGCATTCCACTCCGAAACACACGTCAGTCACACTGACACGTCACAGCCACACCCGTCCAGATGACAGACGGGCCAAAAGAAGCGTAACCATGGTGACGAGTCAGGACGGCGTGTCATTGCCACGCTCGCCTGTACACGTCAACCATTTACAGCGTTGCTCTCTTTTTCTGCTGAACGCTTTAAGTCCTCAATTTGCCCCCGCATCATTTCCTCCAGCAACAGAGTGCAACTTGAAAAGAAAAACAAAACAAAGGAAAAAGAAAGAAAGAAAGAAAGAAAAATGGCGACCATGTCCATGGCCATCCATAGCCATTTAAGATGGCCGCCACAGGGCGCGCGTCCTCTTTTAGGAGCCGACGAGTCACCCCTGCTCCCATGACAGACCAATCACAGCTCAGAGATGGTGGAGGAGCGAATGGTCAGATGGCATGTCAGTCGGGTGGATTGGGTCCAATGGGGAGCCTGGCTTCAGTCCCAGGCACCCAGACAACCAATCACAACGCATCGCATCCAAGAGATGGCGTTGGTGGAGGAGGAGAAGGAGGAGGGTGGGAGCGCAGTTGGTCAGATGAGGCGTCAGTCGTGTACTCCGTCCAATCAGTAGGAGATGATGGCGGAGGGGGCGGGGCTAGAGGGCGGGGCCTGGAGGTTTCCTGACGAATTGGAGCGTCGCATGTGGGGCAGCAGGTAGGAGTCACTACACAGCTGCTGCACGTCGAAGCGATCCTCCTTACGATACGCCAGGCACCGACGAATAAACGCCTGGGGGGAGAGAGAGAGAGAGAGCAAGCGAGCGAGAGAGAGAAATTAGAGTTAACATGGTTATCCTTACGCTACGTCAGGCAGCAATACGTATGAACGGCCATCCGGGTACTTTGCTCGTGAATGTGCATTACGCCCCCCTTTCTGGTAGCCTGCGGTATCCATATACTCCACCCAAAGATTTTGGCTCCGCACATCGTCTGGCAAAAGCCTCGAGCTCAGTTCTCTCAGTGTTTAGCCAATCATCAAACAGTTGACAGTGCTCACCCGCGAGCTCCTTTACTGATTGGTTAAGGTAACTATATTCACACTTTCATTTTGTTATTTGAATGCTTTTGCAACGCTATAACGTAACAGGCATGCTAATAAAGCACAATATGGGTTTTAATTTGAGTTTGGAACTCCAATTAATTTAAATTAGGGATGCAAACTATTAATCAATTAATCGACTTTAATCGATCAATGCATTAATCGATTAAAAAACATTAATCGCAATTAATCGACAATTCAACTGACAAGTGACCCAGGTGAAATAGGCATGTGAAGAGTGTGTGTGAAGAGGGGTGTGAATAGTGGGAATATTTCAATCACCTTTGGATTAAAGAATTGAAATAGAATTAATTTAAATGTGGTATTTTATCTCAATTTTTAATTAAAATGTTTAGATTTAATAGTTTTTTTCCCGAGAAACATTGAGATTTCGGGGGGAAAACGCCGCTTATCAATTAATTGTAAGTCGATCGATAAGACTATCAACTAATGATTAATGAATTAATCGATAATTTGCATCCCTAATTTAAATGATAGAGAAAGATCAGACCATCTCCCACCGTCCACGGAGACAGATTCCTCATGGCTTTTGCCAGACTGATTGACGGAGTCAACAGTCGGCTTTTCGCCCAGGCTACCTTTCTGGGGGAAAACAAACCGAATGTCTCATTAACTTACATGCTACATCGGCTAGCCTAAATGAACGCAGTCCATGCTTTAGCCACTGCTGTTTGGCTACATTATTTGAACAGCCGAAAACACAACACGTATTCGGCATGTTGAGCGCGAACAACGGTAGTCTTCAGGTCTTTGACTTGCATTGGCTTTTCCCCCAATGCGTATGGATAAACGGCTGCGTGCGTGTGTGTGTGTGCGTGAGTGCGTGCGTGCGTGCGCAAGACAGAAACATACCTTGGCCTCGTTGCTGGCTACGGGTTTGACGGGGAACTGCACCTCGGTGGCCTTGAGAATGGTGTTCTCCTGAAGGATATCCTGCTGGGACTGGTTATGGCCAAACGGCTAGAGAGAGAGAGCGAGAGAGAGAGAGAGAGAGAGAGAGAGAGAGCGAGAGAGAGAGAGAGCGAGAGAGAGAGAGAGAGAGAGAGAGAGAATGTTAGAAGTGGTTTTGCGAGGATGCAACAGTGTGTGTGTGTGTGTGTGGCTTACCTTGCGTCCGTAGAGACACTGGAAGAAGATGACCCCCACTGACCACACATCTACTTTATTGGAGATCTTTGGAGGCTCCTTGCCCACCACAAAACACTCGGGAGGAAGGTACCTGCACAACACACACACAGGGAAATAGTAAGGACTCGGCATAAGCCTTGTTCAGAAGTGCGCTATCTGAAATTAGAATTCATTAGCCTATGTATGCATACATCTTCGTTCTCGCAGAAGAACAGGCTTCTCGTGATCGTCCGCGCAGCGAACTGATCATGAAAATGCTTTACGGGAGTCGTTGGACCGCTGCACTCGAGAAATCATGAAAGTGCTTTACAGGGTCGCTGGACCACTGCAGTCGAGGAACATGAGCTAAAAGCAAATAGCGAAAATAGCGTATTGGACAAGGTCGCTGGCCATGGTGCTGAAATTACTGCCGAGCCCAAATGTTGGTTATGATTAAAAGACGGTGCGTGGGCTCGGGAGTACGGGGCTCCAACTGAGAGCTCGGACAATACCCGTGCCTGCGAATACTGTGCGAGCTCTGAGCGGACACCCCCATGCCGGTTATTGGGAGAGCGAACGGAACTGAGGAGAAGCGAGGGCGGAATCCTGGACAAAACGATCAAGAAGACGAAGATAGGGGCTGATAGGGGCTAGGGATGCAAACCAATCGATTCATCGACTTTAATCAATCAATGCGTTAATCGATTAAAAAAATATTAATCGCAATTAATCGACAATTCAACTGACAAGAGATCCAGGTGAAATGGGCACGTGAAGAGTGAGTGTGAAGAGGGGTGTGAATAGTGGCAATATTTCAATCATCTTTGGATTAAAAAATTTAAATAGAATTAATTTAAATGTGGCATTATATCTCAATTTTTTATTAAATTTTTTAGATTTAGTAGGTTTTTTTTCGAGAAACATTGAGATTTCGCGGGGAATATGCCACTTATCAATTAATCGTAAGTCGATCGATAAGGCTATCAACGAATGATTAATGAATTAATCGATAATTTGCATGCCTAATAGGGGCGGATGGAAGGTACGAGCGAGAAAGCGAGTTTCTGACTTGGAGCAGGTGGGCGGGGAATAAATGCGGTGTTGATAATTGAAGGGAATGAGAATCAGGTGGGTAGGTAGGCGTGCCGCAGAAAATGGGCGAATGACAGACGAGCAGGAAAAAGAGTGCAGGTGTTAATTTACATTTGTCAAATTTCATTACGCTTCTCCTGAACTTTTGTTTTATAAACAAAATGTGCATTTCACATGCGTCGCTGCTAGTTACTCGCTCGGCGAATGAAGTCAATAGAATGTCCAGCGAGACGAGGAGGCGAGTAGGCGAATAGGGTACAAGCGATGCGATGTGGGCGGATCCAGAGTTGAAAACATTGTAACTTTGAGCAAGGAGAGTAAGCGAGTAACCAATTGGAATGCAGAGCTCGGTACTTCTCGCCTGCTCATTGGCAGTTAAAGCGGCGGGAACGTTTAGCGAACGTTCCATGAGAGTGGCGAGTAGGCGAGCAAGCGAGAAGCTAGTAACTAGCAGTGACGTGTGTGAATGTAGCTTTAGACATGATCAAAATGCAGTCTAACAGAAATGATGGCCAAGGGCGGGATATGTAGTTTATGTGTATTCATTACATTACATTACATTGCTTCAGGAACTGTACAGGGTTTCTGCACATTTTTGATCACCAAATATAAGACTTTTTAAGACAAATATAAGACCTCTGATGATAAAAAAATAAGACCACCGCTTGGGGTGAGGAGTTATAATATTGCTAATGTTATTGCATTGCTATAATGAAATGTAGGCCTAATAGCCTACATAATATATACAGTGCCCTCCATAATTATTGGCACCCCTGGTTGAGATGTGTTAAAAGCCTTAAAATAAATTCAGTGTTTATTGCAGAAGAATACTGTCACACTGAAAATTGTAGGAAAATGTAGCCTTCAACTCAAATGAATTGTAAGAAAATAAAAAAATCCCTGACTAAAAAATAATTATTTTTCATTATTATATGGTCGTGACGTCATCGGTCGAATGCTCCGTTCATTTCAACGGGGCTCCCCAACGTTCGCACGTCTGTTATTTTTCGATAACGGACGGGTTGGTCTATAACAGACCGCTGTCAATGGCAACAAGACTTTTCACTGCTAAAGCGACTTTCCAACAGGACTCTAATCAGCTGCTGTGATAGACAACACCTGTTGTCCTGGCTACCTAGCTGTTAGCGGAGTTCCACAACGGCACTGTTTTGTTTTGCGCAGCAACAATCTTTTGACATTAAAAACTATAATAGACTTCACATTAAATAGGTCTAAAGAAATGTCCCTGCCATGTGTGAATCATTTAAGTATATCCATATAATAAGCGGGTTAACTTTCGGCGAGTCGGTCGCTTTGTGGAATAGCAGCACTTCAGAGAGAACAAGACCCCTCCGCTCCGCGTCGGGGTCTAAAGATTCTCTCTGTCGTGCTGCTATTCCACGGTAGCGACCTTCTCGCCGAACGTTAACCCTTACTTAAATCACCTGTTCCACAATTATTGGCACCTTTAACAATTCCCAGGAAATAAATATAATTGAAGCATTTCTGTCATTTCTACAGTAGTTTACAAAGTTTACCAGAGTATGTAGGAACATTTAATTAGTAATTCATCACTTCCTGTTTCCCTGGGGTATAAATATGACGTGACACCGAGGCCATTTCTCTTATCCACTCTTAAACATGAGAAAGACACAGCATACAAGTGAGGCAGATGTGCGTCGACCTTCACAGGTCAGGCAGAGGCTACAAGAAGATTGCCACTCAACTGCAGCTGCCCATATCCACTGTGAGAGGAATAATTAAGAAGTTCAAAACAACTGGAACAGTGGTAAACAAGCCTGGACGAGGACCCAAGTTTATTTTGCCACCACGCACAGTGAGGAGGATGGTAAGAGAAATCAAAAGATCTCCAAAGCTCACTGTTACAGAATTACAACAAATGGTAGCATCCTGGGGTCACAAAGTCTCCAAATCAACCATCAGGCGCTGTCTACACGCCAACAAGCTGTTTGGGAGGCATGCACGGAGAAAACCTTTCCTCACTCACAATCATAAACGCAAGCGTCTGGAGTTCGCCAAGCGGTATTGGGGCTTCAACTGGGACCGTGTGCTTTGGTCAGATGAGACCAAGATTGAGCTTTTTGGCAACAAACACTCTAAGTGGGTCTGGCGTACCACGAAAGATGCGCATGCTGAAAAGTACCTCATACCCACTGTGAAGTATGGGGGTGGGTCAGTGATGCTGTGGGGCTGTTTCGCTTCCAAAGGCCCTGGGAACCTTGTTAGGGTGCATGGCATCATGAATGCTTTGAAATACCAGGACATTTTAAATCAAAATCTGTTGCCCTCTGCCCGAAAACTGAAGCTGGGTCGTCACTGGGTCTTTCAGCAAGACAATGACCCTAAACATATGGCCAAATCTACACAGAAATGGTTCACCAGACACAAAATCAAGCTCCTCCCATGGCCATCTCAGTCCCCTGACCTCCAACCCCATTGAGAAACTGTGGGGTGAGCTGAAGAGGAGAGTACAGAGGAGAGGACCCAGGTCTCTGGATGATTTAGAGAGATTCTGCAAAGAGGAATGGCTGAAGATCCCTCTTTCTGTCTTTTCCCATCTTATGAAACATTATAGGAGAAGATTAGGTGCTGTTTTGTTGGCAAAAGGAGGTTGTACAAAATATTAACACCAGGGGTGCTAATAATTGTGACACACATTATTTGATGTCAAATAATTATTTCTTTATGTGGGATTTTTTCCCCACTGAATAAATGCACTTGTATTGAAGGTTGGATTTTTCTCTTTTTTTCCATTAAGGTCCCATATTATTTAGAAAAAAAATAAAATAATTGGAAGCTAAAAAACACATCTCAACCAGGGGTGCCAATAATTATGGAGGGCACTGTATAATATAATAAACAGGGGTGCACATAACTTTTTTAGGCCGTTACTCATATGCGCACCAGCAAATATGTTTTGGTACGCACCTCATCCGCGGTATAAAAAATAAAAAATAAAAAAAAGTCTACTGTCTGCAGTGTCGAAGGATAAAACATTGTCACCACGAACGTTGACACATGTTGTTTGTTTGAAGGCTAATGCAACTAGTGCAAGGTAGCCTAATCAAATTTGTTGTTAGTTTAGTATTCTTTAAATCTTTTAGCCTACAAAATGGTCAACAGGTCATCTTCAAGTTAAGTGATTATTGTCTGGATTTCATCTGTTTTTGCCGATTTCGCCGTCATGCCTGCTAACTGATGCACAGAGGGGGAATAAACTTGTATGCGGTGTCCGTTTGGAATATGGTGGGAGGAAGCTGACGAAATTAAGAAGTGGAGCTGGCCGGGAACTGCATGCATTTAAGAAGCCACGCGCATGGATGCATGCTTTTAGTTTTTAACTTCTATGCATCGGAGTTGCCAATGAGATTGACGGGGGTGCGCGTCCATTCTGGGAGTTAACAGACGGCACAATTCCATAATGATGGAGGGAGGAGAGAGCCAGGAGCTCAACTCGGTCGCGCTCGCGCTGCTGTCGTTAGATTTAGCCTACAGTTGATATGCGAGTGACATGTCTATTTTTAGGCATTCATGAGAAAACGGGACACATCGCGTCCCTTACCTGTTCAACACAGAACGCATGCTTTCACTACCACATACGGAACGATTTCGCATTTCAAGGGACTGACACTACACATTTCTGTCCGCTCATCATTAGCCTCAAGCCACGGCACTTGGAGCCACTTCTCGGAAAGTTTTGTTTTTTAAATCTCTGACTCAATTTTCTTTGCTGTTGACGAAACTCCAAAGAAACGGATTAGGCTACTGTTGTCTGTTTTTTTTTTTTTACATGTTTGATCATTCACCAACATCAACAGTCTGGTGAGATAGTCAGTACGCAAGTGCGCTGTAGTGACCGAGGTGGCAGTACGCATTGCTAATTTTTGGTGCGCATGCGCACCTGCGTACCAGTTATGTGCACCCCTGATAATAAACAATGTTATATGACTACTGTACTTGTATAGTGTAGCCTAGGGTAAACACATAGTGTAAGCAGTAGCAAGGAAGAACTGATCTGTAGGCCTACAGAAACCATGCATAAGGTCAGTTTTGACAACTGACATTTAACTGAGGGTCCTATGCATTTTTTATGGCTTATGAAAAGAATCTGATGAATGTTCATCAAATGCCTTTAAATGTAGGCTACACAACAATTCACCATTTCTGATGGATAAACAGTTGCACATTACTATAGGAGAACACCTGGTGTCAAAAGGGTTAAATGTAGTAGCTCTGAGTGACGTTTCTCCTCCAGCTCGCCTTTATCAGAGACGGGTAGCAGAAGCGTTCTACTTCCGAGCCTGTCTGTAGTTTGTTGTTCTAGGTGAGATGCAAAACACAGCGCACAACTTGGAAGCGATTTCCTGTCCACTAGCAACCATTTAGCGCTTTTTACCGTTGCCCATGTGGTTACCGATTTGGGCATTAGGCTATCGCACCTCGGCAAATAATTTAGCTTCGTACATATTCTGTTACTCATCCGATTTCGTATTGCAACATTACCCTCGCGCTCACTTCCTCATGTGGTCATGTTAACAAAATAATTTGCATTTGACAGAGGCATAACCTGTCACGTATCTCGAGGCGATTTTGAAAGTGTATTGTATGAAGGAACAATTATTTTCGAATATAGCCAACGGTCATAGGCATGGACTTTATTAAATGAACCCTTTACATTTGAACGCTTTTACCCAAACGTGAGGGCATGGCTAATATTAGAGGAAGGAGCAGGCTTAAGATAGACATTTAAAACTTAGCCTCAACGACTAAATGATTATGCGTCCTCCCGACAGTTTACATCGAGCTTCATATTTCGACACTGCTTTGGAAACCCAACAGTTGCATTTCTCGTCCTCAAGCCACAATACACTGAACTTGAATCTACCCATCTCGATTCACGTTCATATTGTGTCTGTTCTAATCACTTTTTACTACTAGAACATGGCTAAATTAGACTAAACGCTGCGCCCACAAGTATGTGGCTGCCCACCGCTGTGTGATGCCAGCAGCGGGCTGCGCTGCGCCACAGACACCTGGCTAGCGCGCAGCCGACAGCTACTCTTGGCTACTTTTCTGCATCTTGATAAGGGACGTGAACCGGTTAAATGTTTATAGCACGAAGAAAATAGACTTTTTTCTTACACTCAAGCTACCCAGATGAAAAATAAGACCTCCCATGTAAATATAATACCACACTTCCAAAAAATGGCTAAATATAAGGCTTT
This sequence comes from Engraulis encrasicolus, assembly GCF_034702125.1. NCBI lineage: Eukaryota > Metazoa > Chordata > Actinopteri > Clupeiformes > Engraulidae > Engraulis > Engraulis encrasicolus. The sequence continues at coordinate 23,842,604 of NC_085868.1, forward strand.
ATAAGACCTTAAAAACCAAATATTAAAAGTAAGACTTTTTAAGACTTTTTAAGGATCCGCGGAGACCCTGACTGTAGCCAACCAACTGTAAAAGCGTCAGCTAAGTGCAATGTGGGGTTAGGCGCCGTGCTCAAGGACATTTCAGCCATGGATGTGGATGTAGGGAGAAGTAAGGGTGGGATTCAAACTGACAAACCTCTGATCTTAAGTTAAGACTAACTACTTAACCATTAGGCTACGCCATATTAAGTATTCAGGTCATTCTATTTTTTTAAAGATATTTTTTTGTCTTTTTCGACTTAATTGATGATAGGATAGTATGAGAAATGGACAGGACGCGAATGGGGAGAGAGATGGGGAAGGGTCGGCAAATCAGGAATCGAACCCGCGTCGGCTGCATGGCAGACGAGTGCCCTACCGGTTGACTACGGCAGGGCCAGTATTCAGGCAATTCAACACTAACCAGTAAGTGCCGGCTCCTTGTGATGTGAGGTCCATGCCGTCCACGCCATAGTTATCGTCATCCATGATCTTGGAGAGCCCGAAGTCTGTTATCTTGATCTCACCACACGCTGTGCCATCCACCAGCAAGATGTTACCTACCACACACAGACAGCAAGTCAGTCAGTTCCTTTGACAATTTCTTGGCTGAACATACAATTAACCCATTTTAGCCTAAGCCCTTTTTGGGAAAAGGTGCCCTCTCCCTATTAAAACCTAAATATCCTCCGAAGCACATAAAAACGTGAAATACGTTGTATTTAAAAGCTAGAACCTTCATTTTGCACCAGAATGTGTTCATTCAGCTCTAACATACCCACATCTTTAATAAAACAGCTCAAATCTCAAGAACCTTAATGCAGTGTATATGTCCAGGACACAATGGGTTAAAGAATGTAAATTCCACCTCACTGTCTCAAAGAACATTAACGTCACAAGACAATAAGCACAGTAAAAGGAATCATGCTCATGTGTCTAACCTAAGTGTACAGCACAACCATTGTAATACTGTACAAGTAATATTATTGTATTGGCATTTTGCCTAGCTACACACACACATCCACACAGTCATCTTTATTGTGAGGTCCACATAGTCAACACGAGCATCACAGCACAGCAAGTCAACAGCAGGCATCACAACACAGCAAGTTAACATAATCATAACTGCATTCTCAAGGCACCATAATGGACAAATATAGTAACACACATGGGACACCTGGACTTGGAGCTAGTCATATCTTAACGTCCTTGAACAAAGGTCAGTGTGTGTCAGTGTGTGTGTGTGTGTGTGTGTATGTGTGTGTGTGTGTGTGTGTGTGTGTGTGTGTGTGTGTGTGTGTGTGTGTGTGTATGTGTATGTGTATGTGTGTGTGTGTGTGTGTGTGTGTGTGTGTGTGTGTGTGTGCGTGTGTGTACACATGTGAAAGACCCCCAGGAGGTCATTGCGCGTCACGAGGATCAGGCACGTCACGAGGTTACATACCTAAACTGACACTAAACAGGAGTTTGCAGGGGTGATAGTGAAAAAAAATCCTGAGCCTGAACTTTTTTCCTGGTCGGGGAGGGGGGGCCGGGGGACGACGGGACATACTGCATATGAGACGTAATGTAGGCCTTATTATTATTCAAACACATTATTCAAACATTTAAGATAATGTTTTCATTTTTGCATTATTTCTATAGTGTTATTCACGAAAACACAGATCATTTCCCTGTTGGTAGGCTACAGCACTTGGCTGAAAGAAACTGACCACCACGTTCAATTCTAGCTGTAAAAACGAATACCAACGTATGCAGTTAGAAATGCATTCTAGGCTTGTGATGTTGCACTAAAGTTATTGAGGTGGGTATTGAACCAATGCAACATTTCAACACCAGAATGCATTTCTGAAAACATGGTGCATATTTTACCACATTGAATTAATTGAAAGCGACATGTAGCAGCCATACCAAGACAGGTCAGTAGGAGGCAATACCACTCCAAAGTACAGTAACTACACTCTGTCCAAAATAGAGGAGGTGATTACCAATTAATTGAGCAATACTTTTAAATGACATGACATTTGCTGCAAGCTGATAAGTTTCATTTTCATTGGGACATTGCTCATATAACTTGTATAGGCTACTGGACATACGTTTAGATAGCCTACTCGTGGCCCCATGGTCTACCTATAACCACAGATTGTTTAAGGGCTGTGCTATAACCCCTGCCTTTCCGTTGTAGGGAAACGCCCTTTAATTACCGGTACATGATATTTAGGGCACAAGCGCATGATTGGCTACATGCAGGCCCACGTTCACATCGCATATTTCGACTCCACGGATGACAGAACCAGTGGTTATCACGGACAGGACAGTATATATAGCCTGTGTGACTACTGCGCGACTTTCGCATTGGGTTGTAGTCAATTAAAATACATGAAAATCACTCGCGTGTACACACGCCCATTACAATGTACGAGTTGAAAAGATAACAGAAAGCAACAAAAACAAAGACAGGACCGAATTAAGCTACATGAAAATAGCACAGGGCGTGAAGATAAGATGAACATTCACTGCATGTCTAGGTGACACCGTGGTGGCCACATGAACGCAAGCCAAGTATTTGAAGTTCATGAGAGTCTGATATTGACAATTGCCCCCTGCCCGAGAGTAGGGATTAAGTAGCCCAGAGCGTGCAGACAATACAACCTGTGCATCGTGCGTGGAATAACTGGATTCGATTACGCAGAAGGGCTACGACAGGGAGCGCGCGAGAGAGAAAGGCTGTGTGAACCTGTGCGAGGCTGTTTGGGGGTTTCACAGAGCGCGTTGGTTTAGTCAGCATAACTAATATAAACATCTCCCTGAAATCAGTTTGACACGTGGTTTGTCAGGAATGACGCAAAACACCATCCCTCAATCAACAGTAGACCAAAATCCACGAACTCAGCTCACACTAGCCTACAAGGGGTGTAGGCTAGTAACTAGGCTTGCCAAACATTAGCGATCCAAGCATTCCATTGTCATTTGGACATGTCGCAATGGTAGCCGCTATTCCAATGCAGACCACATTTACGCACTACACCTAGAAAAAAAGTATCATGACGGGCATAGCATAGCCTACCGTTTTGAGCATACAGACTTTTTTGAAAGAACGTCCATCTCCATCAAAGTTTTGTCAACATTGCGCAGTCATTTAGCGCACATAAATGAGGAAAATAGACGAACCTATTTCAAACATATACTCTCACTGAGCCCGTTTATGCGCATCAATAAGCCGTTTATGGTCAGGTTTTTGGAGTAACCTGCGCAAGGCAAAATCATTCGGGCCGGGCCCAAGCCAACATGCCACAGTGGGCAAATTAATAACTAAATGGCCTTACCTTCAAACGTTTTCTTGATCACAGAATTTCACTAGTATTCCACTGACATCCACACGGTTCAACACATCCATCACAACTAGCAAGCCATGTGGATTTGTGCTAACAATAGTTGCTAATTTGTATCGGAATCCAAATGGTCTAGACTTGGCCTATAGTACTTTCTTCCGTTTCTTCAGTAGGCCTATAACGAGATGCCATTTTTGGATTTGCCTCCGTCGACAGTGAAAATATCTGAGAAGGGTAACCAGTAGGGGCCTAGAACTCTCTTTACTGTGCATACTGACAGCCAATCTACTTCTCCTTTCACTAGAACTAGAAGACTGCCGCCAGTGATGTGGTGAGTGACTCAAGAGCAAGACGTAACAAATTGATAAATTTTTCAGTAAGATGTCGGGATGATACAATTATGGGCTGCTGCTCATTTGGGTTCCTTTCGCGTCTCTTACAACAGGCTGTTGCGCGCTCATTTATTTTCACCATACATTAATGAAGGCCTACGCGATAGTTTATTATTTTATTAATTTTGGGGAAATTATTATTTAATTTTTTTCTACAGCCACGCTACGCCGGATTTCCGGCGCGGCGCCGGACTGCTATCACCCCTGAGTTTGTGTGTGCGTGTGCGTGTGTATGTGCCACACTCATGTGTTGGCCTGAGTCCAGAGACTGGTTATGTTTGCACAGTCAGTATGTGTACAGTTCAGAAATGTTGTGCTATATTATTTCAGTGAGCTCCAATGTCTGTTTTTTTCCCAGTCCAGAAAAAGTTTTTGAACACTTTATAGTTTCTTTTGTGTTCTCGTATGTGTGCGACTGACTTAATGTGGGAGGTTTTAAGCATGCGCATGTGTATGACAGTGGGTATGTCTGGTTGCATACCTAGTTGAAGTATGCGTGCGGGCGTGTGTGTGTGTGTGCGCGTGTATACCTGGTTTGAGGTCGTAGTGTATGATGGGGGGCTTGATCTCGTTGAGGTACTTGAGTGCGTTGACGATCTGCATGACTATAGAGCGAGCCTCCTTCTCCGACATCAGCTTGTGCTGCTTCAGGTAGAAATCCAGATCGTTCCCCTCGCAGAACTCAAGAACCGTGCAGAACCTGAAAAGCATCCATTCCACACCCAGACACAAAAAAAATCATCATTAGTCACAGTCAGGGAAGAAAGTCACGGGAGCATCTTCAGATGATGATATTTAGCTGAGAAGACACATAAGGGCTTGAAGCGCTCATGAGACGGTGACAATATTACTCAGGTGCTCATCTGTACCGGGTGAAGTGTAAGTCCAAAAAGGAAGGAAAAGGCAGAGGCATTCTGTAGAAGATGTGAGAACGTTGAAACATTTTATATTTTTTAGGGCTGTCATTTTAACGCGTTAATTAGATTAATTAATTACAAGGTGCATTAACGCGTTGTAAAAAATAATGGCATTAATTATTTATGGGTAGACATACGTTCTAAGCCACACCAAAAGCGCACGGCGTGGCAACTGAATTCACTCACTCACGCGCATTTGAAGTTTGACCCATCGAATGACCCGTAGCCTAGGCAACTTGTGTCACGTGACCACAGCTACATTAGACGCGACCTTTCGACATAAACAGAAGACAGCTGACATGGATTCCCACAAGCTCCTCGATGGGGGTCCCACAAGCAATCAGACAATCTCTACAGCTTAAATACAACTAATAACATGTCAGACCCAATTTGGTGTTTTTCCCCATTATCGATTTGTCTATATTTGATAACTTTTAGAAAGCATTTTATCACGAGATGTAAGCTACCAGTCTGCGCTCGGCAGCTGGTCCATCTGATATGAATACAGGCGCATTTCAACACAGTTTATCATTTGATTTGGCCATGGCAGTTGTATAATAGTTGGACTTGTGGTAGGCCTACTTAAATCTTTCATACAACTATAGCCCAGCATACGAATGAATTGACTGTTCAGGCTTTGAAACGCACGACGCAAATATTTGTGTTCATGATGTGTGACCGCGGTAGCCAAGCTACCTAGAGACCGCAATTTCAGCAGAGGTTTCTGCTCATCTGCAGAACAACACTTGTCTATTCACTACAACATCAAACCACTTGATAGATAATTGCTACCTTTTCCACGCTGCACATAAGAATCAAAATATTATTACAGGCTCCGAAATTACCCCATGACACAAGCTACAGTGCAAGTGTCAACAGCGCAGAGTAGCCTAGGGATTTCAATTTGACTATATGCACAAAGTCATCGCAAGTGCTGGAAGATGATCTTCTCAAGTTGGGTTGTGATTACAGCGATTTGAGTGATACATGCCACGTTCAGAATAAAATAATACCACTGTGAATCTTTGCCACAGATGTCAAGTTGACAACTTTGATTGCTAACTTCCACTGACACCTCAGACACTGACGTTTTCTAGCTTCAACCAATCGCTATACAGAGATAGGATGTCTTACCTTTCGTGCAGATAGTTTGGAGAAGTTTACATCAGTCAGTCTTTCTTGTCCTGTCTTATATCCATAGAATATTTTGGTGTAGAATCAATGTTTAGTCCAAGCAAGGGTTATTGGCTAGCTCAGTGCAGTTATCATTCCTGGCTAATCCAGCTCCCCAAAATGTAAACAAAACGTGAATGAATGCACGTCATCTGTTTCATCAGGGGGTGTTCCCATTTCCTTGAACTCTGACCTTTTCAGATAGATAGATAGATAGATAGATAGATAGATAGATAGATAGATAGATAGATAGATAGATAGATAGATAGATAGATAGATAGATAGATAGATAGATAGATAGATAGATAGATAGATAGATAGATAAGATACTGTAGACTCATTTTTTGTGTTGGCTAATGTAGCCTATTTATTCATTAACTCTGTTTACCAGATCTATTTTAACATATTAGGCCTAAGTACATCATAGGGCCTATATTGTTATTATTATTATTATTATTATTATTATTATTATTATTATTATTATGTTTTTCTGTAATGTTTATAGCTCAGGTATGTGTATGTCTAAGAATAGAATGAATACAATGATTTGTCATTTTAACAACTCGTGGCATATACAATTTACTCTCGTATTACAGTAAGTCTGCAGTACATGTTTTGTTTCGAGTCATGAAAAGAACATACGAGTAAGTGCGATTAATTAGATTAATTAATTACAAATTCTGTAATTAATTAGATTAATTTTTTTAATCTACTGATTAAAAATATTATTTTTCTCAAATCTCAAAGTCGAAAGTGACATATTATTAACAGCAAACAAAAAAACAAAGCAAGCATGTTGTTTGAGTTTACTGTGGCCTTCACAACAGGCAAGTCAATATGTAAGGAAATCAAAAGCATGCGTCATTACAACTCTGCGAGACTCACGTGTCTGTATCCAGGGAGAAGTAGTCGTAGAGCTTGACTATTCTGGGATGGTCCAGTTGTTTATGGATCCGGTACTCTCGACACGCATGTCTACAAACACATGAAGAGGAGGCCACAGGCTTACTATACATCAGTGGTTATCAAACTTTTCCCATCATTCCCTAGCCTCGCGAGCCATCCTACGTACTTCCGCCAAAAGATTGGCTCCACTACTGTAGTCTGGCCGTGCTTCTCTGTGGAGTGCTTGGAGCAGTAGAATTTTGATTGCAACGCCCCCCCCCCCCCAGAAAACAGCCAATAATCGAATACGCCCCCCACGTGGGGGCGAAAGGGGGAGGACGCTCGTGACAATGACGTACACATCTGCGCCAGAGCCATTGGTCTGCGCTATGTTGTTGTTGAGTAACTGCCAGCGATTGGGTGAGAGGTGTCCAATAATTTCAAACCATAACTGAGTGCAAACTTCCTGCTTCCTACAATCGCTTCAGAGCAAAAAAATGCCAGACCATGAATACGAAATGAAATGGTAGTATTATAGGATGGTCAGGACCAGGCTAATCATTCCCCCCTTCAGAGGGTCAGTACTCGCGCAGACTGACTTTGCGATCGCTGCGCAGAATCAAAAGAAAGGTGACTGTTGAGATTAAACAAAGTGGGACTGCAGTCGAATGCAGATGTGTGTTCATTTCCTATGCTATTCAAATTCATGACAATTAACAATATAATGTTGGTGAGGGCTTTAAACTTATTGACTAATTGGCGAGACAGGAAATAATTTCCTTGGGGGAAAAAACTGAAAATCAGATGTCACACGCCGTGTTGAGAAATGTCAAATATCGGCCGATACTGATGTTAAGGCAGATACATCGTGCATCCCTACTTATGCATACGTACTTGACGAGTATAACAGAAAGAGAGGGAGAGGGAGATGTGTGCAGTACGTACTTGTGGTAGTTCTCCTTCTTCTCTTCCCTCCAGTTCTTGTTGAGCTGGTGGATTTTCACAGCGGCGTAGCGCTGCTCAAACAAGTCGAACGCCTGCAGGACATACGGAGGAGGGCATGAAGAGACTTATAAGCATGATCAAGACAATGACTAATATTTTCAAGAAATCACATACAATACCAGAACAAGAAAATAATGATTTTTATGCATCCATGAAGGAAATGCTAAAAATGAGAGTTAGTGATCCTTGTTTGGCGATTCCAAATAGTCAGAGAACGCGCTAGTGTATTTTTCAGCACACATTTAATGTGCTGTGTAAGCCAAGCTTGCATTTAGGCTGTGTGTTCGAGGGCAACCGTGTTTTCGCGACAGTTTGTAGTTGAACTCCTGGGAATATTATGCAATTGAGCTATGATGCGGTTCGGCGACAAGCCGCCACAGCCAATTACTGTATAGAGGTCAGGGACCACAGCCAATGGGAATGTTGGAATGCTTGCGTTCTGCTTGTAACGGACATACTCTAGTCGCTTCAATCTTGCTGCACAGAAGCGATTCTCTGTTGCTTGAATCTCGTGACTGCCAGTGTACTCGTCCGGTAATGGATATCTAGTGTGTGTGGGTGTGCTCCTCTCACCTTGTAAACTTCACTGAATCCTCCTCGACCCAGAAGGTGCAACAGCAGGTATCTCTCATTAAGAGTTGGGTGATCTTTGAACCTGTAGGTCACACACACACACGATGAGTGGACAGATATCAGAGCTGACATCACAGTAACATGATAATTCACATTTCATTCTGTGTGAGGCCTAAGCTACAACAGAGGATGGTTAAATATGGTCCTTTGCTACATGTGCATGCGCTTGTGTGTGTGTGTATGTGTGTGTGTGTGTGTGTGTGTGTGTGTGTGTGTGTGTGTGTGTGTGCGCACACGCAACACAAGCACATGCCATATTTTGTAATAATGTATAATGCATCTGATGTATGCCTGTCTGAAGTCCTTTGTGAGGTTGGATGAGTGAAACAGGCCATATTTTAACGTGTGTGTGTGTACTAACTGTGAGCTGTCTTCGTTGTTGATCCTCTTCAGTTCTCGGATGTGGAGGTTCCTCACGCGCTCTAGTCGCTCCAGTTCAACCTGGATCTCAGCTTCCTCCTGATACACACACACGTACGCGCACACAACACACAACACACACGCGTTAGGAGGGAGGCTCCAGGCCAGGAAAACACAGGAGACAAATTAAAGAGAGTGTGTGGGCGTGTGGAGCAATGAGAGACAGAAAAGAAGACAATGGGAGAGATACTGCTGAGGAGAGAGAGAGAGAGAGAGAGAGAGAGAGAGAGAGAGAGAGAGAGAGAGAGAGAGAGAGAGAGAGAGAGAGAGAGAGAGAGAGAGAGAGAGAGAGAGAGAGAGAGAGAGAGAGAGACCGAGAGCGACAGAAGAAGGACGGGGAGAGAGGGAGATGTAGAGAAAAAGAGACAGATCAACCATCAGTCATTGAGACAGACAAGAGAGTTGAGCGTTAGCATGTTATCCTAAGTCAGGAACACTGTGTTCCTTGAGACCACTTCTTCTGCCTGGCTGGACCTGTGTTTTGTTGGACGTTACTTAACGCTTGACTGGACCGCGGTCCCGCGGGAACCAGAAAACACAGACACAGAGAAGATTAGCATCAGGAACTCAGAGGCCGGGACAGGAACCACGAGAACACTGGTCTGGCTGAATAGTTCCTCACGGAAGGAACACACAAAAAGAGTTTTTTTTGTGGGGGGGAGAAGAAAAATAAATAAATTCTAGAACAAGAATGTTCTAGAACACACTAGCCAGAACAAAGGAGAGGAAGAGACCCAAAGCCATGTGTTTGCAATGCTGATGAGCGAATTGATGAATAGCAGAGGTCTGTGTGTGTGTGTGTGTGTGTGTGTGTGTGTGTGTGGCTTTGGTAGTGTGTGTGTCTGTGTGTGTGTGTCTGTGTGTGTGTGTGTGTCT
>NC_085868.1:23854775-23882275 GCF_034702125.1 Engraulis encrasicolus
TACGGCACAAACTTACTAAGCATACTACAACCACTGCCATCAATTATCATCGTTGATGAGCATGCTTTTATAAATATCAAAGTTATCATAATAGAGTAGATATCAATAATCTATGTGGGCATGCATGCGCGTGTGTGTGTGTGTGTGTGTGTGTGTGTGTGTGTGTGTGTGTGTGTGTGTGTGTGTGTGTGTGTGTGTGTATTTAGTATACTTGTTCTACCTTCTCAATTGGCAGTTTCTTGCTCATGGGCAGGCACTTGCTGTGTGTGTGTGCGTGTGTGTATTTATACATGTTCTACCTTCTCAATAAGCAGTTTATTGCTCATGGTGAGGCACTTGCGGTGTGTGTGTGTGTGTGTGTGTGTGTGTGTGTGTGTGTGTGTGTGTGTGTGTGTGTGTGTGTGTGTGTGTGTGTGTGTGTGTGTTAATGTGCGTGTTACCTTCTCTATTAGCAGTTTCTTGCTCATGGTGATGCACTTGTTCAGCCGCTCCTTGTATTTCTCCAGGAGTTTCTGCTGTTCGTCTATCTGTCTCCTGAGGTCACAGTTTGCCTACAAGGACACAGGGGAGTGTTATATTGTTGAAGTTAATACAATACAATTATATAAATTACATCATACATTTCTCATAGAGCCATAGTTTTACAGCCATTAAAGTGATGTCTATCAGTGTCACAGTTAAGGGAGAGCCTTTAAGGGAGAAATGTCCAACATACTGTATTTCAGTGTCAATCAAAGCTCTGATATTCACAGATTTCATCACTATCTCGATTCAAAACTATTTCTTTTTTTCATTCATCATTACCCACGCTGACCTGCACATGCATGTGCTCCCTCTTCTCCCCAACCCTGAGCCAAGTCCTCCACACACACACACACACACGCGCGCGCCTGCGCACGCGCACACATTTCCAATAAACATACGTCGTGATGACATCACTGACAACAGCATTATATTTCAATATCTCGCAAAAGCTCAATTGTTAAGTAGTTTTCTCATTTGCAAACTGGTTGGTGAATGAAGAATGGTGCCCCAAAAATTGTTGTGGCAAGGCTGACAGCGGGGAAACTTAATTATTTTCTCTGCGGAGGCGGGGCATCAGCAAAACGTGAGGTCACAAGCACAAGTGGAGGATGCAAGGTCACATATCGGAATGCCCTCACACAGTTGTCCATCCTTCCCTTCTTCACCCTCCCTCTCTCTTACCCTGAGCAGGTCGTCTATCCTCCCCTCCTTCTTCTCCAGGTCCTGATTCTTGTTGCTCTCCAGAGCCGCCAGCTTCAGCAGAGTCAGGTCCGTCTGAGAGAGACACACACACACACGCACATACACGTACACACACACACACGTACACACACACATCGGGTAGAATGACAGTCAGCACCCATTTTGAAAGTTTGCGCCCCCAAATAGTTTAATCAGCTAGTGAACCTTGTGTAGAGTGCTAGTAGTGCTTGTAGTGCCCACAAGATTTGCTTAAATCCGTCCGTTGGCCCTTACAAAATTATTTAAAAAGTTACTACGCCATGTAGTTTCCACAAGGAAGAGTGCGACACTGCTTCTTCACGTTTCATGACTTTAAAAAAAAAAAAATCTTGTTGCTGACCTTTCAGCAACTAGGCCTTCATCAGATTCAAAAGTTGCCGAGCCCCAAAAAATATTTTGAAGCACAAATGGACAGAGAACAAGAGTATGGCTACAGTATCGTCCGTGGGCAAAGTTATAATAACAGAGAAGCAATCGAGATGATACAACCTGAAAAACATTAGCCAGAGAGACACACTGCCTACAGGCTGAGAGAGAGGGAGAGGGAGAGAGGGAGAGAGGGAGAGAGATGAGCCAGAAAGATATGGCCAAGGTTAATGAATCACTAACTCTGTGTGTGTGTGTGTGTGTGTGTGTGTGTGTGTGTGTGTGTGTGTGTGTGTGTGTGTGTGTGTGTGTGTGTGTCAGCCTGTGAGGGTGTGGGTGTCAGCCTGTGTGGGTGTGGGTGTGTCTGCATCAACCAATAGCGGTCCCACACACAGACAGAGAGCCGTTGACACAAAAAAACTGAATCCAGTAGAGAGGATTTAAAAGGCAGAGCTTTAATCACAACCACTTGGCTGCATGTCTAAGCATATTTAGGCACTGACGTAGTGAGGTGACGCAATGAAACACCACAAAAATGAAATCAATAGGGCTGTAACGATACACTCAACTCACGATTCGGTTTGTATCACAATTCATGACCTACGGTTCGATACACCACACGATTTCACCAACATTATAAACTTTATGAATAAAAACCATGATAGTTTATAGTAAGAATAGGTTACAAGAGGCTACTAATAATTTTTAAAAGTTTCTATATAATATTGGTGATGCTTGGAAGCACTATCACTTCATATCATGTGGTTGTTTTCTGGGCTGATGGGTATCAAAACGTTAAAAAGGGCATATCACGATACTGCCTCCTTGTAACACAATACAGTCTTGTGTATCGTGTCTCAGTATGGTGACTCTGTGCATCACAATTTCTCAGTTCGATACAATATCGTTACAGCCCTAGAAATCAATTATGGCAGGGTCTACTACACTTGAGAACAACACTGTTCAGTGTTGCACTATTCCATATTTTTTGAAATTCCGGTGTGAATTCCACTATGATACATAGAAGAATGTTAGCTAAAAAATCTAGTAATGTCTGTCTTGTTACTTCTGCTATCCACACAATGAGTGCAGTTACAGAGTCAAACAAACTCTTTATTAACTCCAAATAAGGCAGTGTTTCGGGAATATTCCGGTTGCAGAACGCCATTTCACAATTAATACATTTCGGAACTTTTAAACTGAATACTAAGAATATTCCCAGGGTTCCCACTCTAATTCAGATATAAAATTCCATGATTTTCCATGACTTTCCAGACCAGAAAAACAGAATTTCCATGACCACTTCCATAAAAAAAAGACGTTCAAACGTTTTAAAAAGTGTAAAAACTGAAGATTATCTTCACCCCTCGAGATGACGCAGAGCCACCGCCAGAGTTCAGTGGGCTCATTGCATTCTACAATGTTGCACATTACAGTGCGAAACCAAACCGTCTGTGGCGAAGCGATGAAGTATAATCAGTGAGAAACAATGTTATACGCCAAACAAAAAGGTTTTTGCTTCTAAACAGCTGTTAAGAAAATTCCATGATATTCCATGACTGTGCATTCAAAATTTTCAAATTCCATGAATTTCCATGACTGGAAAAACTTTTATGAAATTCCATGATATTCCAGAAATTCCATGACCCGTGGGAACCCTGTATTCCATTTGAAATCAGAACACTCGATATACAGTATGTAACTCTGAGTACCCCAGTACCGTCAGTGTTTTCCCCCTACTGGCTCTGCTTCCTGCCTCCCTCACCTGTATGTTCCTACTGATAAAAGGACTCTTGCATTAAAAAATTTTTTGCAAAGGTGGCTGCCTTCAACATAGGCCTCACGTGCAGGGGGAAAATCCTGGTTTGTGTTCATAGTACGACCCTTGGAGGACTTAATTTTTTTTTTTTAATTGAAGGTGGCCCCTTGATGAGGAAGGTTCGTCAGTCACCCCTACAATAGATTCTCTGGCCTGCCTCACCTGAATGCTGCGACTGTTGAGCTGTTTGGGGTGCATCATGTGGTCCGCTGAGCACAGGCTAGTTGGAGAGGAGCTGTTCTGCCTGACCTGGGAGACAAAACAAACAAACAAACAAACAAACAAACAAGAAAACACATTCAGTCACAATGCCAAGAGAGCAGCAGATCAGCATAATCTGCTGAATAGTTCAAGGAGGATTTCAGAGCATTTTAGTCAAAAAAAAAAAAAAACATTAAAAAATTGAAAATTCACAAGCCTTGAGAACTGAAGACCACTAGAGACCTGCGATTACATTTGTGTTTCTTCCCGCAGCAAAACCACTCAATTAATGCAAAACTATTTTGGTTTGCTTGTTTTAATAAAAAAGGGAAGCTTTTTCCAAAACAAACCAGGAATATTAATTCAATACAGGCACTAAGCAGATGAGTTATGCAAGTGTGTTTAGCTTGTTTGTGCCTCCTCTGTGTCCAAGTGATAACGCATATGAATGTTTAACCGAACGTGTCTGTGAGGTGTGTGTGTGTGCGTGTGTGTGTGTGCCTGTATAAGACAGAAAAAGAGACGAGAAAGCGTGCATGCGCGAGAGACAGAGACGGAGAGAAAGGACAGAGAGGAGGTGTGTGTTTGTGTGTGCACACACGCATGCATGCAACCAAGAGAGTAAGGAAACAAGAGGTGTGTGTGTGTGTGTGTGTGTGTGTGTGTGTGTGTGTGTGTGTGTGTGTGTGTGTGATTAAGTGTGTGAAAGAGAGCGTGAGGAATATGACTGCGTGTGTGTTTGCATACAAATGTGTATTTGTGTGTATCTGAGTGTATGTGTGTTTAACTCACGATGGAGCCAGGTGTTGAGTGAGAATGTGAGTTCAGGGGAAAATGGTGTGTGTGAGTGAGAATGTGAGTTCAGGGGAAAGAGGTGTGTGTGTGTGTGTGTGTGTGTGTGTGTGTGTGTGTGTGTGTGTGTGTGTGTGTGTGTGTGTGTGTGTGTGTGTGTGTGTGTGTGTGTGTGTGTGTGTGTGTGTGTGTGTGTGTGTGTGTGTGTGTTTCTAACTCACGATCAAGCCTGGTGCCGAGTGGGAATGTGAGTTCTGGGGAGAGCGCAGCATTGGAGGAAGACCCCTCACCGGACTCGAGCCGTTTCCCCCCTGATACTGAAGACCACACACACACACAGACCTCTGGTTAGGTTGAGTAATGGTCAGATTTGTTTTTCTGACCAGTAATTAGATTCTGAAAGTCTGTACAAGGTGTATTCCTGTGTGTGTGTGTGTCTAAGCGTGTCCTCAATGCAAAGTCTAGTGGATAATTCCATCTCCACAACCAAGGTTACACCCCTGACACACACACACACACACCACACACACCACACACACCACACACACCACACACACACACACACACACACACACACACACACACACACACACACACACACACACACACACACACACACACACACACACACACACACACACACACACACACACACACGCTTCCAGAGGTCATAGATTCTAATCACGCTCTTCTGTCAGACTGGTCACACTCCACTTACTTCGAAATAGTCGCTAATCTTAGGTCCTCCTCGCCCAGACGACTTCCCTGTAAAAGAGGAACAGAGTCAGACTCTGATTCACCACCTGGGGGAATTGTACTTCAGAAGGATGGAAAAAAAACAAGTAAAACACCATCCAAACATCATTTCATCTTTAACAACATAATTGTGTGCACATCCCACCTCTGTGAGGCCAGACACAGAACAAAAGCACACTATGACACTCCGACCGAATCATTTATTTAAAACATACAGAATATTTTGGCTCATGCTCAGTTTCATTGTGTGTGTAGTTTTTCTCCAAAAATCTTTAACGACTACTGATCCAACAACTGTTCCATTTCCCATGACCACTCAGGGCAGGGTAAGGCAGGACCACATGACCTCACTCACCCTGGTTGCTCTCCGATTGGTTGTCAGCTTTCCTCTTCCTGCCTCTGGAGGTTTCCGAGTGCTTCTTTTCGGGAGTCTGTGGAACACAAAATGGCGGAGGGTGAGAGATGAATGCTACAGGATTAATGACTACAGGCAAACAAACTGTGGGTGCATTCCAACATGCGAACTTGCGCCCCGCCTTCTGGCCCCTCCTCCGTGGATAAAACAATTAAGTTTCCCAGCTGTCAGCCAAGCCAAAACAACAACTTTTTGGGGACTATTCTTCGTTCACCATCCCAATTGCAAATGAGAAAATGACATTACTGTCCTTTTGCAAGATGCTGAAATATAATGCTGTTGTCAGTGATGTCATCATAACATTACTTCCTGGTACGAGGCCACAAGCACAAGTGGAGGACGCAAAGTTGCATATTGGAACACACCCTGTGGCTTTGACAAGGATCTGTGGCTTCCCATCAATTCCTTCCTTTGCTCGTTGACCTGTGGTCTTGTTACGCGAGGCTTGACACCATCTAGAACATTTCAGTATGATCCGCTTTTTAATTCAATGTCTAGCGCAAACACAACACTCCCTCATTTGCAATTGGAATATTGATCGAGGGAGAAGCCCCTCCCCACAAAACGCTGCTTGAAAGCAGCGAAACCTTATCGTTTCCTCCACAGGAAAAGGAGCAAGAAACGAGGAAAGAAAGCAGAGGAAACGAGTAGAGGAAGGAATTGAAATGCAGCCACAGCCAACCAGATCACAGAGCCGACTGCTGACAACCTGAACCACATCAGACTAGGGCAGAGCAGATTCAAATTCTAAAAAGATAGATAGATAGATAGATAGATAGATAGATAGATAGATAGATAGATAGATAGATAGATAGATAGATAGATAGATAGATAGATAGATAGATAGATAGACAGATAGATAGACAGACAGACAGACAGACAGACAGACAGACAGACAGACAGACAGACAGACGGACGGACGGACGGACAGACGGACGGACGGACGGACGGACGGACAGATGGACGGACGGACAGATGCTTTTTGGAAAATAGTTCTGTGCCATATAGTAGCTTGAGTGGCAATTTTGCTTAGATAAAAACCTGATATTACACTGTTTTCCTGAAAGAGCCACTGTGGTCATGCCCTCTGCACGGCATCACTGTAACACCAGCAGTGGAGGGCACAGGTATACCACACATGCACGAACAGACACCAAGGAATCATTCCAATCCCTCTATTCTCAGGAGTTGTGATGTTTTGATGCATAAAGAGGTCTGTCTGTCTGTCTTTGAGTGTGTGTGTGTGTGTGTGTGTGTGTGTGTGTGTGTGTGTGTGTGTGTGTGTGTGTGGTGTGTGTGTGTGTGGTGTGTGTGTGTGGAATGCCCCATGCAGCACAGCCGAAGGCAATGGTTCTCAAACAGTTTCTGTTTGGACCCCATTTTGGACCTACTGTAAGAATATTTAGTAACCTTCCTTCCCCCCCATACCACACCACCCTCATTTTCCAAACGACAAACATGTTTTGACTTCGCTAGCTGTGAAGTGAACAAGAAAATTCAATACATTTAGAAAAAAGTGAATAGCATTACTTTCAAATTTATGGAATGGTTTTATTATATGAAAACATAGCCGAAGTTTTATATAAACCGTTCTTCATCTCTGGAAGCCCCGCTGCAGTGACTCTGCGCCCCCCTTAGGGGTCCCTGCCCCCAAATTGGGAACCAATGACCAAGGAAACAAGAGCTCTCGTAACACACAACGCGTCACATTAGCCAAAGTCAATACACACTCACAAACTGCAATGAAAACACAGATATATATCCCTAAGCTCCAAAGTATGCACACACACACACACACACACAGACACACACACCATCTCCTCCAAATAGAACATGATATGGATGTTCTTTCCCACTGGCAGAAATGCCAAGCTGCTAACCTTTAGTAAAGGCAGGGCAGGAGAGGGGGGCAGGGTTGAGCTATTGGCTTTGCAATGCAATGGGATGGGTGGAGTGAGTGTTTAGAGCCCAACAAAGACCTGGCTAGCTGGCGAATACATGGGTTATCAGTGTTTATCAACACAATGTTATTAGGAGGGGCAAGACACTGGCAGCCAACCACATGAGCTAATTTTTTGACTGACAGCGGTTTCCAACAATCAGAGGCTGAGTTGTGCGCAGCTAGGTTCGCACAGTCAGGTTATAAACAAAATGTAGAACCCATGTATAAGCTCAGTGCATCTTCCCAACGTCTGCAAAAACTGTAAGTCAGCCACATCATCATGGCCACATGTACAAAGATATCAAAAACACACTTACCGAATATGCGGGTGAACCACCCCTCTTCATGTCAGAGTTCTGCAGGAGGGGAAATAAGAAGGTGTGAACACCTCTTCAAACAGCATCTACAGGTATGCTGATGGATGGACTTATCGGCATAGATGATATATACATACATAGTACATACACACATACATCTGCATATCTGGACACATGAAGAGGTCTCCTGAGCCAGGTTCTATCCAGTGGATAGGTAGTACATCCACCTGCCTACCCCTATTTAAACCTTCTTGTTATGCTCACAGCATTTCTGACCTGCTGGCTCTGGTTAGGCTGCCAATAGCTCTTTTGAATGATTTAGCACTAGAAACTGCCATCCAAATAGTAATGGCACCACCCTCGTAACCATGGATAATTAGGTGGTTACATTGTGACTACCTCTGGACCAGAAATACAACTTCACTATTTAGTTTCTACCTGATAAGTTAATAAAGGCTATTTCTAATAAGTCTAGTGAACTGCTGGGTCAAACTGCTGTTTAGGCCTGGCTTCTTTCTGAAGCTTAGTTCCCATAGCTTCTGTGTGTCATTTGTACCGTTTATATACTGTACTTCTACTAGTTTATGAATATATCTGGGATATTCTGTGCATATTTGGGAAATGGAAAAAAAAGCCTTTTATAGTCATCATACCAAGTACATTTTAAGGAGTTGTTGTGCATATTTTTATACCGAGACTGAGAAATTCACCTCTGATTCCTTGTCGCTTAATGAACCCAGACTGCCAAAGCTGTGGTTGGAGCATTCATTGTTAGTCAGACCCTAAAACACAGACACAAAAACAAAGCAGACCGGTCAACATATTTGGCTTGGACATGGATGAAGCAAATTCGTTCATTCATTGTGTGTGTGTGTGTGTGTGTGTGTGTGTGTGTGTGTGTGTGTGTGTGTGTGTGTGTGTGTGTGTGTGTCACACCATTGTCTGTTTGATATTTATCCGTCTACAAGTAAGGGGTGTAAATCATTGCCTTTAAAAATCGATATCTAATCATATCGTTATGGAGGCTGTGATTCGATTATTTTTGATACTTAAGAATGGCCCACGATACAATACGACTCAATAAATTTTTTCCCCCCAATACAATACGACTCAATTAATTTTTTCCCCCCCAATTACTTTTCCAATTCTATTATGTTATGGACCTAGGGCATTGGGTAGGGGCCAGCGATTATTTTCGATATTTAAGAATGCCTCACAGTACGTTTCGATCGTCAGCCGTAGGAACTATGCATCGATACATATCGATTATTATTTACACCCCTGACTACAAGAGGGTAGTCATGGGTAAGCGGTTAGGGCGTCAGACTTGTAGCCCAAAGGTTGCTGGTTCGACTCCTGACCTGCCAAGGTGGTGGGGGTAGTAATCAACCAGTGCTCTCCCCCAGCCTCCTCCATGACTGCGGTACCCTGAGCATGGTACCGTCCCGCCGCACTGTTCCCTAGGGGCGCCATTGAGGGATGCTCCCGTGCACAGATGAGGCATAAATGCAATTTTGTTGTGTGCAGTGTGCAATGTTCACTTTTGTGCTGTGGAGTGTTGTCACAATGAAAATGGGAGTTGGAGTTTCCCAATGGGCTTTCACTTTCAGGCTTTCACTTAAAAGTGTGTAAGTGTGTGTTTGTGTGGTTTGTGCCTCCCTCCCCCTCACCTTGGCTCCCCCGCTAGCGCTGCCGGTGCTGCCCCCAGTGCTGCCCCCTCCTACCGCCCCCATGAAGCGCGCCTCCAGCAGCTCCTGGCGGCGAGGGTCCAGAGACTGCAGCTCCTCCATCCCTCCTGCACATATAAACACACCAGGAAAGAACTGTTAAGTTAATGACAACCTAAAGCCAGGCATGGCTTTTTAAAAATTGTATTTTAATACAAAATATTATATTATGTATTATTTATTTTATATAAGCTGAAGATTTAGTTTTAAATCCAGAGACTGCAGCACCCTCATCCCTCCTGCACGTATAAACACACCAGGAAAGAACTGTTAAGTTAATGACAACCTAAAACGAGGCATGGGTTTTTTTAAAACAGTTTTTTAATACAAAATATTATAAGATGTTTTATTTATTTTATATAAGCTTAAGACTTAGTTTTAAATCCAGAGGCTCCAGCTCATCCAGCCCTCCTAATAAAAGAAGGCAAGGTTTATTAAATACATGAAACAATACAATACATTACACTAGCAGCTCCTTCATCCTAGATTACATTACATTACATTACATTGCACTTAGCTGACGCTTTCATTTAGTCAAAGCGACTTACAGTTATTATTTTCAGGGTATTGGTTACAGTCCCTGGAGCAATGTGGGGTGAGGTGCCTTGCTCAAGGGCACTTCAGCCATGGAGGGAGATGTAGGGAGAGGTCAGGGGGTATTCGAACCTGCAACCCCTAGATTGAAAGACCAACTCTCTAACCACTACGCCTTGACAGCGCCTTAATGTACACAGACTTGCAGAGACCACATCAGTACTGCATCACTTCCCCTCCTCAACGGATACTTGACCCTGGATGTTCGTCTGAACTATGCACAGTGACCTTTGGCACTCCTGAACACTTTTTGGACACTTCTTCACTTATGACATTTTGGCTGCTCTGTGCCACTAAGCCATGACATATATGATGAATCACTGACTCATACTTCTCATCACCAACCGCAGATCCCAACAGCAGGTCACATTCGAACAGCAATCACCACAATCAGTCCCCTGAAACAGTATTTCTTAACTGGTGGGTCTGGAGATACGCTAATGAATAAATGACTGCCACGTTAAAGAGAGGGTGAAACATTGTTCATACTCATCTCCATTAGTTGATAGACAGATTGTATGTCAGCATAAAATACATACACCGGTCAAGTACCACCAGCATAAACCAGTCTACGCAGTGTGCCATAAGACATGTGCACTGTAGAGTAGGCGAACACTTACAGACGCAACTTGTCTCGCCAACCAATATAAGATGCTCTGTGGCAATTCATTTATTACAGCACCATCACATCGATTTCATGATTTAGATAAATGATAAAACATTAGATAAAATTTCCATAACTTTTTGAAAACTTCTGGACAAAATCAATATTTTCCAGGGAGTGGAAATTGAATTATAAAATTCCAAAACTTTTCCATGACCATAGGAACCCTGCTTACACTGGACCACACCAGACAACTTCTGCTTTTGGTGGACAATATGCACCAATGTCCACAACGCCGGAGAACTAACAAGGGGAGCCTAGGTCTATTGTAGTGTTTCTCAACGGGGTCGGTAGAGCCCCCCAGGGGGCATTGGGGAGCTCTAGTGGGGGCGTTGAGAGTAGCCTCGCGACGCCATCCTCTGTACTCCACCCAAAGATGTTGGCTCCGCACATCGTCTGGCAAAAGCCTCAAGCTCGGTTCTCTCAGTGTTTCACCAATCAGCAAACAGTTGAGAGTGGTGACGTAGAACTCACCCGCGAGCTCCGTTACTGATTGGTTAAGGTAACTATATTCACAATTTCGTTTTGTTATTTGTATGCTTTTGCGACGCTATAACGTAACAGGTATGCTAATAAAGCACAATATGGGTTTTAATTTGAGTTTGGAACTTCAATTAATTTAAATGATAGAGTAAGATCAGACTATCTCCCATCGTCCACGGAGATGGATTCCTCATGGCTTTTGCCAGACTGATTGACGGAGTCAACAGTCGGCTATTCGCCCAGGCTACGTTGAGAGGGCTACAGCTAAAATGAGGCGGGGCTTAGTTGCCATCGGATGCATTAGTCTGTCATTTTTTTAATACTAAGGGGGCATTGGCAGGCTTATGATGAGGCCAAGGGGGGCGTTGGGAGGCTTATGATGAGGCCAAGGGGGGCGTTGGGAGGCTTATGATGAGGTTCAGGGTAGGGATGCACCGATACACATTTTTTCACTTCCGATCCGATCCCGATATCTAAATTTGGATATCTGCCGATACCGATACTACTCCGATCCAATACCAAAACCTCATACATGCATGAATTTCAACTTGAGGCAGGCCCAAGATGACTATTTGGTCAGAAAAGGAAGTCAGAAGAACAGGAAACCAATTCATAAGTGAAAGTATCAAGTAAAAAAGTAACAATCCCATCCTGAAAACTAATATGCAAGTGTTATGACTTCAAATTAACATTACACCTGGCTCAATATCAGTCCTTTGAAAATTCCGATACTTTGGGAAAATTCCAATCCGATCCGATCTCTGGAAATATGTTGATATCTGAACCCGATACCGATACACAGATACCCCATCCCTAGTTCAGGGGTTGTTTGTTGAAAAAAGGTTGAGAACCACTGGTCTATTGGGTCAGGGGATCAGAGGGTTGCCGTTTCAAAGCCCTTAATAGTAGGGAAAATGCCTGTGGTCTCCATACACCTTCATCCATGGCTGAGGTGCTCTTAAGCCAGGCGCCTAACTCCACACTGCTCCACCAGGGACTGTATCCAATACCCTGTAATAAGTAGCAGCCCGTTGCAAAAGTATAGGGCAGTGACTTTTGGGAAAGCATCAGTCAAGTGTAATGTAATGGCACAAAACTATGGGGCAGGCTAAATATTATCAGGCCATACAGGAAATAAACAGAACTTTCCTCAAGCAATTTGTGTCCTACACCACACAGAACAGAAAGCATGTGGGGAGTGTTACACTCTGTAGTTGTAAGCTACTTAGCTGAATAGCCTAGCCTTGCAGTAAGGTGACGGTAGCATAAAATCACCCAAGTAAAACCACACACCACTTTGAGAGTTTTATTGACAAGGGCTGCAGACACTCGCAGGCTACTGATAAAATGGCTCGTCTTGTCGTTTCAACGCCGTGTCTGCTTTCTGGGCTGAAAGTGGCAGATCTTAACAGGCATGTAAAAAGAGGGTTCACCTAAACTGCCCTGGGATCGTTAAAAAGAATTCACAAGCTGCATAACAAGGTCAGCAGGTGTAGCTTCATCCTGTGTGTGTGTGTGTGTGTGTGTGTGTGTGTGTGTGTGTGTGTGTGTGTGTGTGTGTGTGTGTGTGTGTGTGTGTGTGTGTGTGCGCGCAAGCATGGTTGCATGCATGTCTGTAAACATGTGAATGGAATCCATGCATATGATGCAAACAAGAATTGCCAACACTGAATAATATTATCCATGATATACCACTAAACAAAAGTCGAAAAGCTGTGGCGTGGTCGCTGATCAGCTTTTTTTTTAATCGTACTGTTTGCTGTCCGTGTCTGCACTGAACCACTAGGCTAGAGCATCCCTAAACTATTACAAGACACCATTTTAGTGGAGCGATTGTTCATTAAAACCCCATTACATTACTTCAAAAACCAACTGCCCCTAACGGAATGGGGGGGGGTCAATGCTGGTAGCGCGGCCCTGAGGATGATAATGAACATCTTCGTCAACGTCTTCAGGCTGCACACGACTCCATTAGATCCTCAGACCCGCAAACAAGACACCAGCACAGAAGAGAACAGAGCAGGAAACATAGGCCTGTGGGCCATATCATCTGGCTATTTAAGGTGCATGTGTGTGTGTGTGTGTGTGTGTGTGTGTGTGTGTGTGTGTGTGTGTGTGTGTGTGTGTGTGTGTGTGTGTGTGTGTGTGTGTGTGTGTGTACACTGTACACGTGTGCCAGCCAGCCAAATGATGGTGAAATTTCAGTTTGGCTGGTAGAAAAGGCCAACTTACTAGCCACTTTGAGCCATTAGTTAAGTGAGTGTTTGTCTAGTAAGATTCACATCTACTAGCCATTTTAGCTGGTGATGAAAAAGAGTTATTTTGAGCACTTCTGTGTCTGTGGGCACTTCAGAGTGCTGGTTAGCTCTGTGCTGTGCGTGGACAAGGGAGGTCCACAGTTGCTGTGTCCTTGTATTGTGCAGTGTGTGTTGTTCTCCCGGGGCCTTTCCACAAAATGTGGTTCTGTTTTGTCTATGACAGTTTTTTTGCAAGTTGCCGCGATTGCGCGCACACACACGCGCGCACGCACGCACGCACACTCTCTAATCCAAATACAACTGAGTTATCTGGAGGGGTTCAATGCTTTGAATTACACAACACTGGGCAGGCACATCCTCCCTCTGACTTTCTCACACACACACACACACACACACACACACACACACACACACACACACACACACACACACACACACACACACACACACACACACACACACACACACACACACACACACACACACACACACACACACACACACACACACACACACACACACACACGGTTCATAACAGCTGTTCATAACAGCGGCCAGACACAACCCAAGAAGCTGGTCGTCACACCTAAGTGTCGGAGCCCCTGACCAGTCTACAGATGAAGCAGTTGAGACAAGATACCAGGGGTGCATTTCTCAACAGCATCGTTGCTAACTTAGTTAGCAACTTACTTGGTTGCAATACAATTTCTCATTGGCAACGTACTAAGTTGCTAACTGGTTAGCAACGATGCATTCAAGAAACGGGGCCCAGGACAGCATCTCAGGCACACACAAACTTTTTATTTACTGGGAACAATTCCACATGCCACTTTAGAAGACTCAATGTACTTTCACACCTCCATCAGTGACCAACTGGATGTCATGACTAGAGAGAGAGAGAGAGAGAGAGACAGAGAGAGACAGAGAGAGACAGAGAGAGACAGAGAGAGACAGAGAGAGACAGAGAGAGACAGAGAGAGACAGAGAGAGACAGAGAACTTGAAAGGAAAGGTAGATGATGTGAACCTACAAACTTCATACAGTCTTAGCAAATTTTCATCCCTTTGTCCTCATACTGTAGTCTCAACAAACTTACTTCTCAGCCAAACCCTCCTAAAACTGAATCTGGTTGTTGTTGTCCTCCGACCGGCCGAGGTGTACAGAATTGCAGGCCAGCACACAAAGTAAAATGACTAAGGCATGCAGTATATAGAATAAAAAAATATTGACAAAAAAAAAACGTAATAAATCTACATATAAGTCACCTTGACAAACAAGAAAACGAACATAATTCTGAGATGCAAGACTAGATAACTTGACCCAATAGCAAACAAAATATTATAAATCCCAACAAACTCGCCAATAAATGTCGCATTTTAACAACTCACCCCAGGATTGCTCCCCATAAGGATACATGGTGACCACACCAAAACAGCTGATCGATATCCTATGCATGATGATGATGATGATGGGGCTTAAGTCTTGACGGACTTGACACAACCTCAGCGTGGTTAGTTGGTTAGTGGATAGGCTGTAAAGGATTCTTGTTTGCAATGCGTTAGCCCACCACAATAAAGTTGTTTTTTTTTTAAACTTAATCTTATCTAGTAGAGTGCCTTTGGAAATCCCTGGCAAGACTTACTTAAATTTGACCAAACTTGAAAGTGACAACTTCAGCGTAGCGTCCTTACGCTGATGTACCAAATGGCAACTTTTGCACGGCTCTCTCAGTACTAAATCTGCTTCCTGCTGGAAGGCTGCTGACTATAAAGGCTTGAATGAGAGGGGAAAAACACTGACCTTGTGCCCTGTCTGTGGGGTTGGGGCGGGGTTGGGGGGGATAGTGAAGCCTATAGGCTACACACTCTTGTGGAAACTTTTCCATTGAACCAGTCATTTCACTACTGATTCGCCAACCTGTTACACAGCACAGCTCAGCTCAGCTCTCCTGTAAAGTTACTAAGAATCTCAGGCCTACGTAAGCAATTGTTCACGTGCCTGTGCCTGTGCGCGCGTGTGTGTGTGTGTGTTTCCCTCTTTCTGTTTGTTAGGCCTTCAGCACACAGACTGTAAACCCAGCTACACTTGCATGATAATTCATCAAATCAAAGTATGCCTCTTAAGCCACCATTACAGCCCGATCCACACAAGCGGACAGCTACAGCTGTAACCTGAAGGGGACAGCCATACACTCAACTCAACTTGGGCGTTGCCATGTTGTAAGCTGTCACGGGTAGTTTCGGCAGTCAAACACATCAAGATTATGTCACTACTCACTACTACTGCTGCCACATATCATATGCATCCCAGATGACAAGCCCACACCTGCTCCGCACGCACACACACAACCATGTCGTGGGAAGGGTATGAAGTGTGTGTGTGTGCGCGCTGCATATTTGCAGAGGGGGATGCCACTTACCCCTAAATAGGCAGTGGACCAGTAAGACTTGCAACTTGGTATGGGCAATGCTGATATACATTTGATAAAGAAGTCTTAGTTGAACATAAAAATACCTTGATTTTAAATATTTTGTATTTTATGCAGACTCAAATCAGTGTTGGATGTCACACATTAGAAATCCACATTCTATGGGTTTGGCCTATCCATGACAACCCTTTGACTACATAAAAAAACTGTATATCACATTTAACCCTCTTAAGCTGTTAAATAAGAATTAGGATGGCTGGTGTTTTGCCATTTCCGTAGAAGACACAAAATCACTTCTTTATGCTTGTCAGGAGGGCAGAGTTGATTTTTATTTAAAATAATTATTGGTTCAAGTGTGTGTGCAATGTGCATTTGCCAGATCTTCCTGTTTGAGATTCCAAGATACACTTGCTTTTGCGTTGAGCAGAAGCAGAGTGGGCTGGGCCGCCACATCATTCCTCAGGAGGAGGCACTGCCAAATCTGGCAACCCCAAAAAGACGACGGAAACCCTAAACCAAGAAGGACAGCAGGAACGCATGAAGGTCACGAGGCCAGAGGGACACCCGCACACACACACACACACACACGCACACACACACACACACAACAAACTCAGTAGGTACACAAGAGTCCATCTGACACCACATGCATACACACCGGCAAAGGCAAACACACACCAAATCACTCACTCACTCACTCACTAGAAAACAAGCTGAAATCTGCATCATGGCTGCCTGTCTGTGAGTGGGTAAAATGGATGGCCACCTCTCATCTCAGCTTGGCCTTGTGGAGGAAAGCTATCCGGGCGGCAGAGATAACGCAAAAACAGCAATCGCAAACAACACCCACAGAACAAGACGAGAGGTCCACTGACAGTATCCCGAAAAAACAACAACTGCAGCAGAGAGAAAGAGAGAGAGCGATCGAGACAGACGGTGAGAGGGAGATAAAGAGAGGCAGACAGAAAGAACAAGAGAAAAGAGAGGGGGAGAGTGCAAGAGGGGAAAGAGTAATATTCCATGTTGGCATGACTAGGAATGAGGAGAATGGTCGTGAGAGAGAGAGAGAGAGAGAGAGAGAGAGAGAGAGAGAGAGAGAGAGAGAGAGAGAGAGAGATGCACAAACATTCACACACAGAAAGAGATAGAAAGAAAAAGAGGGAGAGAGAGAGAAAGACAGCGAGAGACAAAGAAATAGACAGACAGACAGACAGACAGTCAGTCAGTGAGTCCCTGGCAGCAGGCAGCAGGCATCCCTCCTAACACACTGACTGACTTCCTCCTCATCAGCCATCTCCTGCACTCATCAGCTGGCTGGCTGGCAGTGCTGCAATGCCTTGTGGGATAGATAGCCAGCCAGCGTGAGGAAATGGCAGCTGGTCCTGACTAGGGTTGCATCAGGACAGCACAGGACAGGACAGACTAGGATCACTGCATAAGGTAGGCTACCATGGTAGCGGTACGGCAGGGATAGAACTTAATTTTTCCCCCACCAGCTATGGCAGGTAGATTTTAAAATCTACCTGTCACTAGCTATTTTTACTACTAAAAGTGACTGGTGGGTTGAAAAATATACCCGTCAGCCCTGAAATTTACCCGTCCTTGGCGGGTGGACGGGTGCTTATTTCCAACCCTGAGCGGTAGGCATGCATTCACTCTCACAACGCACAAGACGTAAACAGCAAGATGTTGTAAAATTCTTGCTAATCTAATGCTTCTTTTATGACAATCAGACCATTATTTTGTGGTGACTGTAGATAAACAAGCATCGGGACAAAACACTGTGCACAAGGTAGGCTACGGTAGCGGCAGGCCTTCACTCTCAAACCACACGAAATAAGTAAACACCAATAGACTACATGCCTGCTTCAAGTAAAGAAAGAGGGTGATTATCAGGACAACTCGGATGTGGGTGTGAAATTTTAAATTATAAAGCCAGTGCAGTTGTTATTTGTACATTCTTGCTTCCTTTATGACAATCAGGCCCGGATTCTATGTCGACCGTGTTGTTACAAGTTTATCAAAGTGATACCAGACTCACTGCACAAGGTAGTCTACGGTAGCGGGGTTACTTCCAGCACTTTCCAGTTCAGGCGGCAAGCCACGTTGACAAAAAACATCCAAATAACTACCTTGATGAGGTCCCGAGAAAACTTACTTTATAAACTTATAGTATATGTAGGTGGTTCATAAAGTTGCTTAACAAAGATGACAGTCAACGGCCTCCAATGCCAGCTTACACCACCCACCTTGATAAACACAAATTCTGCGGGAAACGCCAATGTAGGCTACATTTTCGCTTCCTTTATGAAAATCATCAGACACTATCTTGATGTTTTCATGTTCTCTTAACACACATACTCCATTTGAAAGTCTCTGCTCTATGTTTTCCCTCTCCCCAAAACACAAGCACTCTTCAAATCAGTGAAGCTATGCATGCATTAGTAGTACAGAATCATGTCTGCCAATTGCCAAGTCAACGCCCCTGCACAGACAGGTGGGTCAACCCTTACAAAGGGAGAGATGGCATTTCAGATGGGATGCAGCAAGCTGTTGGTGTGCGTGCGTGTGCGCGCGTGCGTGCATGTGTGTACATCCTCCACCTGTTCCAGACACAGCCACAATGCTTTTGCTGACACAGGATTTTAAAAGTGAGGGCTCTCTTGCACTTTTAACACACATATTACCACTTAGGCACATACATCTTATGAGAAACACTATTGCAAAGTGAAAAGTTGAACCGATCAACAATTACCACAATGGAATTCAGTACAAAAGGATTTTGTCTTGCCAGAAGTCATTGTGCTGACTTGCCTGTGTTTTAAAACGTCCTTGCACCATTCCCCACTATGATGACTCACTTAGTTCTTAGATAGATAGACGTCATGGCAAGGTGCCAGGCTTGAAGTTATCATGGAATGACACGGCCTGAAATTTGCAATGGCTTGCAGCACAACGTCATCACATCACATTCAAGGAAAATTACACGTTCAAGGGAGGGTATATGAACAGCCCGGAAAACTTAACGAATGGTTCATTCCACAAATCTTTGTGTTAAGCTTCAGGCATACCATTAAGGAGAACTAAGTTATGTACCAACAAAACCAAACAAAGTGTCCAAGACAGGAAAACCATGGCTTATGAGAAATGTGTCGGAGCAATTGTTAGGAAGATAGGCCTACATCTTCAGAAACCACTTGTGCCCACCACAAGCAAGTGAAAATCACAAGGTGACAGACAGGAGGAAATCTGGCAATTAGCGCGTCAACGCCGTAAATGCTCTCCTTCATAGACCATCATAAAGAACCAAGGTGAAGGAAGTTGACGACTCAATCCATTTCCATTTTAACATTTCCTACTGATAAGCCAACAATGCAACCTGCGTCCACAAACTTGCAGTCTAGCGAGAGACAACTGTTCCCTGAAGTACGAGAGAACACCAACTAAACGTGCCAATTTCATTCAAACATGTTCAGGGATTTAAAAAAAATGTTTATGCACACACAAATGCCAGACCATATATTCCAACAAGCACGAGTCATGTTGCACCATTATCTTTTACACCAGTGTCACTCTACAAAGCCAAAGTATGACTACACAGATACAAACAGCTTTTAGCAATGCTGCTAGCACACACACATATTGCTGATCACCATGTAGCGGGGCAAGTTTAATACTATTCTCGACTGTCACTGTTCTTTGGGAATGTAACAAAACGAAAACAAGGTCAACCCCGTGGTTATTGTGTAGGTAAAAGAGTGCTAAATCGAACAAATAATTTGTAATCCGTAACGCGATTTTTTTTGCTGGCGAGGTCATCCCGTTAGCCAAACTAGCTAAGCTAGATGGTGCCTTCCTACGCTGACCACCAATCACTCGGCCTGTGACAAGGCTAGCTGGATATGGCACCTTTTTTCCAACAAAATACGAATATAAAGCACCTAATACTTCACATTTTAAAAAAGCAGAGTTCAATGTTAAAGTAGTCGTTGGCATACCTGCTCAGGCCTTCACCGGGTACAGAGATATTTTGTTAAGAAACCAAGCCCGGTGCTTGAGATGAAAACTGGGACCAAGATGGCGGTCCCTCCAAACTTCCACTGCTACCGCTGCTACTTTGGACACTCATGAAGCCACTTTCCACATCGGGAAAGAGGGCTCACACAGGCGACGACGACACAGAATCCTTTAGAAATCCCCAACTCTGTCATCGTCCAATCATCAAGCGTTTTAATCTAGGCTTTTCGTTTCGTGTCCTTTTTTTACATTTTTATCATGATCTCCTCTCTACCTCTGCAGTGCGTCTTCAAGTGGCCCATAAGAGTGTATGAAGTAACCTTTACAACTGGCGTCACTGCTCGCATCGCTGCTGCAAAACACTATCGCGAGGTCCGTGGCGTGCACCTACAAAGTGCCACCGAGGAGATGACAAAACAAAGGCGGCGGCCACCCAAAAAATGCCAGAAATCGCTTACTCACACATCAACGCCATATTTCAGCACTAGCAATAGGCCTATCTGAAAATCCCTTCACGAAAGACAGATCAGAATCTCTGGGCCCTAAGTGCATTGGATAGGCTTATTTATAACGAAGATTTTTATTTATTTATTTATTTATTTATTTATTTATTTATTTATTTATTTATTTATTTATTTATTTGCAATTGGAATGCTTTTCCATTATGTATTAGCAATTGCAAACTACTTGTTGCCAGCAGTGGGGTGATCTAATCAAATTTACACTGCTGACATCAATGGGTATGTTGTCCTGGGCCCTGGTAGAGAGGGGGCCCAAAAATGGAGTCCTCATTACATGTAGCCTATTGTATCGGGGGACCTGTCAAATGACTTTGCCCCGGGCCATTTTTCAGGTGAAAGTGTGCATGCAGACAAATGCACTGTGTGTGTGTGTGTGTGTGTGTGTGTGTGTGTGTGTGTGTGTGTGTGTGTGTGTGTGTGTGTGTGTGTGTGTGTGTGTGTTGGCCTATTCATTCAAACTCACGCTCGCTCTCTCCCTCTCCCTCTCCCTCTCCCTCTCCCTCCCCTCCCTGTGTTTGTGCACTGAGTTCAGTGTGTTGTGTTTGTGTGTGTGTTTGTGCAGTGCACGCATGTGTGTGTGCGTATAGGCTAGCATGTCTCTGTATGACAAGGGTGATTCAAGACCTAGGAGATTTCCTCACACAAGGTGCAGTCTCTATTGTGTCTCCCTCTCCTATGCTTTAAGCCCTTGCTGCCTCCACAGCTGGCCATTTGTGCCTCGCTGCCATAGCCATTTACATGGCTCTCTCCTGACAAGGCAGCCAGCCTGTTTCTCTCCCCGTATACCAAAGCTGCCTGTTCGTCGACATAGCCAGGTCCTGTTCCACGCTCATTGTCTCTGTCATGCAACCGCGTCCAAATATTGAGGGAAATCAAGCCGGGGGAGATCAGTTGTCCCGGGCCAAGGGAGATGGGGGCCCAGAATTGGGTCACATTGTATGTTTTGGATGTTTGGATGTATGTCTTTCGGATGACTGTCCCAGGTCTGGCCAAAGCTGTCAGCTGAGTCTGACCACAGGGACCCATTAACAAAAGACACTTTCCCGGGGTTGCATGTGCTCTTTCAAATGGGGTGTTGTATTCAGGGGCGGCTGACAGCTTTGACCGGGCCCGGGACAAAGTCCTCTGAACAACCCCTCACCTAATACATGCTGAGGACCCAATTTGCCGGGACAACTAACCCCTTTGTCCCGCCTGTTGCCTTCCCTGGTTTATGAAACAACTGGTGTTAAAAGGATGAAATGTCCCCATGAGTATTTCATATCTGGACTGACACTCATTGCCCAAATGTGTTTTTTTGGGGGCTTACTTGGTTGTCTAATCTTCATGGATGTTTTGGTGTATTTTCCTGTTCACTTCTGGCCTACCCCTCTGCACTGTTGAAAGGTCATGCAGCCTCTGAATGGATTGTGCTGAAGAGCAGAAATTCCACCACAACATGTCCGACTATCTGATTGGAAAAGTACTAGGCACTCCCACACCCTGAAGGATAGCCCATACAACAGCATTATATTCAAAGGACACAGTCTCCAAAGCATTGTTTTTGCAGGCAGGTACTAATAGGCCAATTTCTTTTTTTAAATGGTAAACATTTATTACCACTGTGAAGATTCAGTTATTGATGAGTCTTTGCAAGTTGGTTATATTTCTCCAAATTGATTCGCAAGAATAGAATGTAGATTAGAAAATAAAATAATAGATTAACATGGAATGGAATGGAGCAGGAAGTTGGGATTTCAGCAACAAAGTGCTCACTCACAAGTGTCGCTGACACACACAACACGGTCAATTGATTTGTCTGTCCATCTATATCCATTGTAAGCCAGTTAACTTTTTGCAGGGTTTGCACACGGCACGTCCGTGGACCTTGTTAATTTATGCTTTCAAAATTAAATCACCTCTGACACACTTCTGTGACATTTGTCAATTTTTTTCCAGCCTATCCGTTTAAGAGTAAGTTAACGCACAGCCTTATGACCCTGACAAAATACCGTGCCCTGCCACTGCTGTGAAAAATGTGATCTGAATGTCGCTGAAAATGTTGAGACATTTGGAAATGATTCTCATGCATGCTCACCCGACACACACACACACACACACACATGCACGCAGACACACACATACACACACGCACACGCACACACACACACACACACACACACACACACACACACACACACACACACACACACACACACACACACACACATACACACACACATATGCACGTACGCACGCGCACACACACACACACACACACACACACACACACACACACACACACACACACACACACACACACACACACACACACACACACACACACACACACACACACACACACACACACACGCACACACACACAGTGAGATAAGATGCAACAGCCTTCTTATACATCATTCACTATTTTTACCTGCGTTAATAATTAATTGGGGAGCTTGAATGAAAACTAGCTGAATATTGCATTATTTTCCCCTAGAGGAAGAATCTGTGGAATTGTGAATTCAAGTGTTTGTGGTTTATGTGGTTTTCCAAACATATCGGCAGTGTCTGACATGATACGCATTAAAAATAAAAAGATTTCCTCTGGTCTGATCATCTGGTATCAAGATTTCATTTCTTCCCTCTGAAAAACAATTGCAATTAACCATCGGCCTACATGATTTTATGTGATTTATTGTCTTGGCGTTAAGTAAACTTGGCAGCAACTGGCACCATTATAAAATATTTTCTGTCCAAAAGCTGCGGACCTGCATGTGATCAATGTGACCTGATGTCAAATTTCAGTCTATTAATCACTCTGCTTCAGGTGCTTTCATGGAGCCATCTCATTCTCTCTTTCTTTTTATATTAGTTCCAGTCTGTCTGTCTGTCTGTCTGTCTGTCTGTCTGTCTGTCTGTCTGTCTGTCTGTCTCTCTCTCCCTCTCTCTCTCTCTCTCTCTCTCTCTCTCTCTCTCTCTCTCTCTCTCTCTCTCTCTCTCTCTCTCTGCATGCCCTTTGCCTCTGTCTTGCGAAACGCCCCAGAGAATCTTCACCCTTTTTAGACACCTGCTCACTTGGGCTAACCTCATTTTAAAGTCAGGAGACATGTTTCCATGGCAACTCAATATCCCCTCACAATATGATATAGTCTAATGTTGTGCATTTTGGGAATGCAGCGAAGACGTCTCTTCCTTTCGGTTGCATTGTCGGTCAGTGTGTTTTTGAGAATTTAAATGGATAGACTGATATATACAATGCCAGACGATAATTACAAGGTATTAACTAGGCTATATGCATAGATAGCACCCCTCCCCCCATGTGTGTGTGTGTGTGTATGTGTGTGTGTGTGTGTGTGTGTGTGTGTGCGTGCATGCAGGGCCGCTGACAGCTTTGGCTGGGCCTGGGAAAGAGTCGTCTGAAAGGGCCCCCCACCCAATAAATTCCATGAACGGAGCCCAATTATGGGCCCCCAATTTCCCTGGGCCTGGGACAACTGACCCCTTTGTCCCCCCTTGTCAGCTTCCCTGCATTCATGCGTGCGTGCGTACGAGCGTGCGAGGGTGCGCGCGCACGTGCGTGCGTGCATGCGTGTGTGTGTGTGTGTGTGTGTGTGTGTGTGTGTGTGTGTATGTGTGTGTGTGTGTGTGTGTGTGTGTGTGTGTGTGTGTGTGTGTGTGTGTGTGTGTGTGTGTGTGTGTGTGTGTGTGTGTGTGTGTGTTGATGAGGTCAGGCTGATCAGCAACCAAAGATGGAGATATAGGCAGACAGTATTTCAACAATAAACAACTTCAACAATCTAACACTAAATAAACAAATGAAGAATGAGACCAACAATTTGTAATGAAGTGAGCATGTTTTCCCATCTAGCCTACTGTAGCCTATTTCAAGAAACTGGTGACAAATCTTTACAATGTGATGTAGGCCATATGCCCCCCAGAAATATGGCCTACATGGAAATTCTTTCAAGCATAAACCACGTACATACAGTACATTTAGCTCGGTGGCATAAACGGATTGCGCCTCTAGTGGTCAGACCTAACAGAGAAAAGAGATTAAAAAAGACGATGACTGTATTGGCCCTCCTCAGTACTCGTAGCCACATCTCGCATCATCTTTGCAGCTGTCACAACCAACGCTCAAGACGATAATATACCCATCTCCTCTCACTGAGAATTAAATCTTCGAGATTTTTACCTATCGCCAACAGGCTATAATAGGTTGGTGCATTTGTATCTGTTGATTTGTTATGAAATATGTGCGAATAGGTTTGCAGATACATGAGCCGGGATGCTTTCAGTTGATGATGAAACCGCTAACATTAGCAAGCTAGCTGGTTGACATCCCCAGTTGATAATCCACATAGGCTTAGTAAGAAGAACTATGTTTTGCGTGGCCACTCAACATTTGTAATGGTGTTATTACTGTATAATTACATAATTATAGATCAGCCATTGTGGTATATTTCTTGAGGTTGGCAAAAGACGAATACAAAACCGCTCGGTTTGTTTTGCGCAGAAAGAATGTCGCTGTGGCACTTGATGGAAGGTTAGCCATACAACGCCCAGTTGGTATGACTGTTTGATATCCGGATAAGAAACCGGGATAGCATTGTAATCATATCAACACATATCACAACACTGTAGGTATTAATATACATCATTACGAATAGGTGGCTACTTTCACCCTAGTTTGATATCATGTTTATTTATTTATTTATTTTGTCCACGAGTTGAAGAGAAATAATTTCAGTTTGTGTAATGTAAACAGACTGCTATCTGACATCACACCACACCTTTTATATTTTCTTTTGTTTGCTTTTTTCCCCGCAGCATCCAAAACCTAAAACCATTCACACTAGAATTATTCCGCAATTCCGGCACTTTCCACACCAACCTGAATGGGTTACCGTATATTATGCTTTTCTTGGACCCTGGTATAGAATAATTTGCGATGAAGTTTTAAACTTTAATTTAAAAGAATGGCAAAAGCACTTGCTTTTTCGTGCCGTTTAGGAAAATAATTCATTACAATTAGAAAGTCTGCTGTTATTGTTGTTAGGCTTATTCTTGTGTTATGAAAGTTTTTTTTTTTGTCTACACGCAGCAGGATATTAGTGCGCTTAGTTTTGTCTGTGAAACAGTAATGACACTGTTGTCAGAAAGCTGTGCTCTCATCACATGGCAAGAGTGTGATCCTCCCTCAGTAGATGCTTATACTTGCCTTAAGCTGCACAGTAATGTTCACTGAAAGTATTTTCCCAGGAATAAACCCTCATGTCATCTCATCAGACACTGGAGAAACTTCCTGTGGGGGCGCTAAAATCCATACTGGTACACTGATATTCAGAGCCAAGAAAAAAACTTGAAGTGAAGAGCATAGTGTTCTAGCTGAGTTCGTTAGTCTACCTATTGGCCTAATAATGTCCCTGTGTACACCATTGGGAAACAAGTAAACAATAACATGCCCGCCGTGTGTTTTTTAAGACAGAGTCTGTTGTTAATCATACTGGTGTTGACCAAGTTATCCAAGGAAAGGGAGAGAAATCCAGTGTGCTGTGATTGAGTGTACCCTCCATTTTCTTGGATAACTTAAACTGCACATCGCCAGCACCTGGACACCAGCTGTGAACAGGGACACTGTGCTTTAGGTATTGACTGAGTTGTAGTCTTTTTGTGTAGATTCCTTGGTTGTTGAGAACACTCAACATTGCAATGACATTAAGTAACAGATTACAACTTGGTCATTACAAATTTGGAAACAGTACGGTTATAACATAGGCTCTGTGCAAAGGGGTTAATGTGTTGCCTAAAGACTCTTGTAATGTCATAACAATGTTGTTTGGATGTCGTTGGATTACTTTCAGCAAATAGTTGTCACAACAAGAAGCTGAAGCTGCAACATCTTTGATGACATCCTGGTGTGTGTGTGTGTGTGTGTACATGCGTGCGTGTGTGTGTGTGTGTGTGCAGCTTTGGCAGGATGTCGGATAAGAGCGAGCTGAAGGCGGAGCTGGAGCGTAAGAAGCAGCGCCTGGCCCAGATCCGAGAGGAGAAGAAGAGGAAAGAGGAGGAACGCAAGAAGAAGGAGGTGAGGAGGAGGAGGCTGGTACACAGATTAGGAGTAGGTTTGGAGGCGCTAGTAGACAGCTGTGGAGAAGGTGTGGAGGTAGTTGCAGAGGAAAGAGGAGGAGTGCAAGAAGAAGGTGAGGAGGAGACTGTAGCCTACTGAGGAGGTCGGGAGGTGCTAGACAGCTGAGAGTGGGAGAGAAGGAGGTGGGGAGGACACTATGGCGTAGCCCCTTAATGCACGCCGCACCTCCAGTGGCACGCTGTAATAGTCACTGAAAAGTTAACTGCCATAGTACTACAATATTATGACGTAACTCAGGGCATGTAGTAATGCACTACGACTTGGTCATTGCCATTCTAGTAATAGCCAATTTATAACGCCACGTCTTTTAACGGGTTATAAGGTTTTGAGGAGACTGTAGCAACCTGGGAGTGGGGAGACAGAGGTGATTTTCAAAGTCTGTTTATTTGTTGGGTTTGTGTGTGTCTATATTCGATAGTATGTGGTTTGTCTGCATTTTACACGTTTGTTCTGTGTGCCTGACTGTGTGGCTCACGGTTTTCTTGTGTGTTTGTGCATGTTTTCTTTCTATGTGTACATGTTTGGTAATGATGACACCTGCTCTGTATCTACCTCCAGACGGATGGCAGAAAGGAAGGGGGTTCCCCCCCGCAGGATGACTCCGACCTGGAGAGGAAGAGGAGAGAGGCAGAGGCTCTACTCCAGAGCATGGGCATCACCGCCGACCCTGCCATGGGTAAGCAGCACAATGCATCCTGGGACATTGGCTATGTTTACATGAGACCTTTAATTCTGAATAAAGCATACCGGTAATTCCGCTTTGAAAACGTCACGTAAACACTTCAAAATTCGCAATTAAAA
>NC_085868.1:23887275-23889775 GCF_034702125.1 Engraulis encrasicolus
TGCGTGTGTGTGTATGTGTACGTGTATGCACTGTGTGTGTGTGTTTCTCTGTTGCTGTGCCTCTAACAGGACTCTGCACTGGGACTCTGATCCGTCCACACTCCTGCTCCACTCTGACTCTCACCTGGGGTACTGCCACACTCCTCTACTCTGTCCCTCTAGCATTCCATCTGGCCATCCCTCGCTCCATCCATCCCTCCACTCCTCCTCCCATCTCCTCTATCCCCCCCTCTCTCACCTGGGGTACTGCCACACTCCTCTACTCTATCCCTCTAGCATTCCATCTGGCCATCCCTCCATCCCTCCACTCCTCCTCCCATCTCTTCTATCCCTCTCTCAGTCTCCACTCCTCCTCCTGTCTCTCCATCTCTCATCTCTCTCCTCCCCTCTCTCCTCCATCCCTCCCTCTCTCCACTCCTCTCTCACCTGGGGCACTGCCACACTCCTCTACTCTGTCCCTCTAGCATTCCCTCTCTCCATCCCTACACTCGTCCTCCCATCTCTATCCCTCCCTCTCTCCACTCCTCTCTCACCTGGGGTACTCCCACACTCCTCTACTCTATCTTTCTATCATCCTCTCCCTCTACTTGTCCCTTGTCCTCCCATCTCTCCTCCATCATCCTCTATCCCTCCCTCCACTCATCCTCCCATCATCCTCTATCCCTCCCTCCACTCATCCTCCCATCTCTCCCTCTCTCAGTCTCCACTCCTCTCTCACCTGGGCCACTGCCACACTCCTCTATGATATCCCTCTATCATTCCCTCCCTACTGTATACTCGTCCTCCCATCTCTCCACCTCTCCTACTCTATCCCTCCCTTTCTCCTTCCCCCCTCCATCTATCCACTCGTCCTCCCGTCTCCTCTATCCCTCCCTCCACTTGTCCTCCCATCTCTCCTCCATCCCTCCCTCTCTCCTCTCTCCACTCCTCTCTCACCTGGGGTACTGCCACACTCCTCTACTCTACCCCTCCCTCTATCCCTCTCTCCATCCCTCCACTCTTCATCCCATCTCTACTCCTGTTCTATCATTCATCCTCCACTCCTCTCTAACTTTGGATACTCCACCACACTCCTCTTCTATCCCCTGATTCCTCTAGTCCTCCACACCTCCTCCCATCTCTCCTCTATCCCTCCCTTCCCTATCCCTACACTTCATCTTTCTCCCTCTCCTCTACCCCTTCTCTCCATCTGCTGATCCACTCCTCCTCTCATCACTCCTCCTCTATCCCTCTCTCTCTCCCTCCCTACACTCTTCCTCCCATCAAATCTACTCCCAAACTCCCATCTTCTCATCTCTCTCTCCTCCCTCCCTCTCTCCCTCTCAACACTCAATCCTTGCATCTCTCCTACTCTCCTCCATCTCTCCTCCACCTCCATCTCTCCTCCTCTCTTCCTCTATCCCTCCCTCCCTCCCTCTCTACACTCGTCCTTCCATCTTTCATACTCTCCTCCATCTCTCCTCCACCTCCATCTCTCCTCCTCTCCTCCTCTATCCCTCCCTCCCTCACTCCTTCTCTCCCTCTCAACACTCAATCCTTGCATCTCTCCTACTCTCCTCCATCTCTCTTCCATCTCCATCTCTACTCCTCTCCTCCTCTATCCCTCGCTCCCACTCACACACATCGACTCATCCTCCCTTCTCTCTGCACTCGTTTCCCTTTTCGTTGCTCCCCCAGGCCTTTGGATCATTAGTTGGTGCCATGTTAATCACCCTGCTTCTCTGTCTGTCCTGTGTGTGTGTGTGTGTGTGTGTGTGTGTGTGTGTGTGTGTGTGTGTGTGTGTGTGTGTGTGTGTGTGTGTGTGTGTGTGTGTGTGTGTGTGTGTGTGTTAACGTCTGTCTGTCTGTCCCTGCCTGTCCTTGCCTGCCAGCTGTAGATTCCAGAATCATCCTCCTCTTCCACCATTTTGTTCCTCATTCCAGCCCGCATCTCATCCCTCTGCCCATGGTTGGTTTGCGATCGAGCGAGACGTATGTGTGTGTTTGTGTGTGTGTGTGTGTGTGTGTGTGTGTGTGTGTGTGTGTGTGTGTGTGTGTGTGTGTGTGTGTGTGTGTGTGTGTGTGTGTGTGTGTGTGTGTGCTTGAGAAAGATTGATTGAGCATGGGCATAATATAGAATGATCCCTCTCTGTGTTGATTTTTGTGGGATATTTGGGATAATGAGCGTTTTGAAATTCACTATTGCAATTGTGTGTGTGTGTGTGTGTGTGTGTGTGTGTGTGTGTGTGTGCATGTGTGTGTGGTATATTGTGTGTGTGTATATGGTATGTGT
Organism: Engraulis encrasicolus; assembly: GCF_034702125.1. Taxonomy (NCBI): domain Eukaryota; kingdom Metazoa; phylum Chordata; class Actinopteri; order Clupeiformes; family Engraulidae; genus Engraulis; species Engraulis encrasicolus. Next base: position 23,889,548 of record NC_085868.1, read on the forward strand.
TGTCTGCGTGTGTGTGCACCTGTGTGTGTTGTGTGTGTGACTGTCTCTGTGTACGTGAATGTACCTGCGTGTGTGTGGGCGCGTGCATGTCTCTCTCTGTACGTTTGTGTGCACACCTGTGTGTGTGTGTATGTGCGTGTGCGTGCATGCGCGTGCGTGCTTGTGCGCGTGCTTGTGTGTGTGTGTGTGTGTGTGTGTGTGTGTGTGTGTGTGTGTGTGTGTGTGTGT
>NC_085868.1:23894775-23949775 GCF_034702125.1 Engraulis encrasicolus
GGGTTCCTTCTAAGATAGTGTTTTAACACGTGTAAGGATAAAACCTACTTGACTTGATATTCTTAAATGGATTGGTTTTGGCGCTTGTTTAATGCACATATCAAAACGTCAGTTCCAAAAAGTTTTCATTCTGATCCATGTTTATAACATTCCATATATATGTGGAATTGCCTACACAGGAGTTGGACAAAATAACTGAAACACCTGTCCTTTTAATGTGTGGGAAGTTTCATGGCTCAAGTGGGCCAGCCTGTTGGCCAATCTTCATTAATTGCACATTGCACCAGTAAGGTGAAGTTGACTTGAATTGCTGGTGAAAAGTTACCAGCTAACTGTTGTAAAATTACAACAAATTTGCTGGCAAAAAAGTTGCCAGCTCATTGTTGTGAAATTAAAGCAAATTGCTGGTGAAAAGTTGCCAGCTAATTGAAGTAAAATTAAAGCAAATTGCTGGCAATAAAAAGTTGCCAGCCAATTGTTGTAAAATTACAACAAATTTGCTGGCAAAAAAGTTGCCAGCTCATTGTTGTGAAATTAAAGCAAATTGCTGGTGAAAAGTTGCCAGCTACTTGAAGTAAAATTAAAGCAAATTGCTGGCAATAAAAAGTTGCCAGCTAATTGTTGTAAAATTACAACAAATTGCTAGCAACAAGTTGCCAGCTAATTGTTGTAAAATTACAAGAAATTGCTGGCAAAAAGTTGCCATCTAATTGTTGCGTTCTTCCAACGCAAACTCTGGAAACTTCGCAATGTACAGCCTTTGAAAATAATGGTCCTGGGCCTCTGCTTCCATTCCTTCTCATGGGATTTTGAGATATATTCTGTTGCCGAAGCCATCAAAAAGCCAAATTGAACCACAGGGGGGCTGCCACACCTGAGCATCGTTTATGCTCTATGACCTGCCCATCGTCTGTATAAATGGACAAACCATCATTGGCCTCTCCCATGCCCTTTTAGCAGAGAGAAGCCCGTTTTGAATGGCACTGAGCTGAAATTAGTGCACCTGGACGTCATTTACAATCAGCTGGCTCATGACCAAAGAAGGTAGATTGGATAAGCATTATCACTCAATGGAAAATGCATTGGCCACAGTGTAGGAGTTGGGGGCAGTCGCGGCTCAGTGGTTAGAGCACTGGGTTGGCAACCCAAGGGTTCTCGGTTCAATGCCCGACCGGACCGCAGCTGAAGTGCCCTTGAGCAAGGCACCTAAGGCTCCCCGGGCGCCACTCAGCAGGCAGCCCACTGCTACGGACTAGTGTGTGTAATTCAATGTGATTCACTAGCCCAAATGGGATAAATGCTCCAATCCAAATTGGCTTCGTAGTATGAGGGTGTTGCTTTAATGCCATTGAACTAATACATTTATGCTTAATGACATGGTGCACATGGTCAGTGTGTGCAATGCCATGATGGACAAAATTTGTACTCCACAAATTTGGTCGAAAGAGGATATCCGGTTGTCAGTGCTCAGGTTGTGGCCAAATTTACTGCAGCTGTCGGTCAGCATTAATTGCGGGGGATAATTAAGGACAGGTGACAAACATTCACTATTGTATCCTATGACCTGTTCCACACTTTACCATGCTTCCAATTTGACCATGGAAGAAGAAAATTGGACTCCCCTTGCTATCATTCCGTACTACGCTCCGATGATGTCTGTAAACCCTCCTATGTCTACCTCCTTGCTCATGACCAGGTGTATGCGATTGAAGAGTTCAAATCAGTTCAAATTCTCTCCACCTCTATCAGGCCTGTATGCATGTTTGAAAAGCATCCAATCAGAATGTGACCTGTGCTCCATAATTTCTGCATGTGGCTTTGCATACATTTGCATTAGGACAGCCCTGACAAAACAGATCTTTACAACAGTATGTTGTAAAAAGTACTATGTGCTGCTGTACATTTACAATTGTGAATTGTACTCTATATGATATCCCATAATGCATTGCACATTACAGCAGTGAATAGTAAACTGGTATATACATCTTCTTGATGTAGAATTCTAATGTGAAATCACAACAATCTTTTACAGTGTGTGTGTGTGTGTGTGTGTGTGTGTGTGTGTTTTGTGTGTGTGTGTGTTTGTGTGTGTGTGCATGTTTTGTATGTGTGTGTGTCCGTGTGTGTGTGTGTGTTTGTGTGTGTGTGTGTGTGTGTGCAGTACCCTGAGCTGCTGGTGGCCTCCTTTAATAACAAGTATGTGTGTGTGTGTGTGTGTGTGTGTGTGTGTGTGTGTGTGTGTGTGTGTGTGTGTGTGTGTGTGTGTGTGTGTGTGTGTGTGTGTGTGTGTGTGCTACAGTACCCCGAGCTGCTGGTTGCCTCCTATAACAACAATGAGGATGCTCCGCATGAGCCAGATGGAGTGGCGCTGGTCTGGAACATGAAGTACAAGAAGACCACGCCAGAATACGTCTTCCACTGCCAGGTTAGTGTCTCTCTCTCTCTCTCTCCCTCTCTCTCTCTCTCTCTCTCTCTCTCTCTCTCTCTCTCTCTCTCTCTCTCTCTCTCTCTCTCTCTCTCTCTCTCTCACTCTTTCCACCCCCCATGACTTAATCATGTGATTTTTTTTTTTAAATGTTAAGATTTTCTGTGTCAATTAACAATTACTTTTAAAAAGCTTATTTTATTTGCCCTGCTGTGGCCTAACGGTAGGGCACTGGGTTACTACACCGGCGACCCGAGTTCGATTCTGACCCGGGTCATTTGCGCCGATCCTTCCCCGTCTCTCTCTCTCTCCCCACTCATTTCCTGTCTCTCCTCCACTGTCGTGTCAAAAATAAATTCAAACAGCCCTAAAATATGTATATATTTGTATATTTATTTTTTAAAAAGCTCATTTTATTGAATTGACTTATCGGTAAATAGTGATTGGGAAACTTGTTGTGTGTCTGCATTGCAGTCTGCGGTGATGTCGGCAGCCTTCGCCCGCTTCCACCCCAACCTGGTGGTGGGTGGCACCTACTCTGGCCAGATCGTCCTGTGGGACAACCGCAGCAACAAGAGGACCCCCGTACAGAGGACACCCCTGTCTGCTGCCGCACACACGGTACACACACACACACACACACACACACACACACACACACACACACACACACACACACACACACACAAGAGGACCCCCGTACAGAGGACACCCCTGTCTGCTGCCGCACACACGGTACACACACACACACACACACACACACACACACACACACACACACACACACACACACACACACACACACACACACACACACACACACACAGTCTCCCGTACAGAGGACACCACTGTCTGCCGCAGCATACACACTACATGCACCTGCGCGTGCGCGTGCACGCACATGCGCGTGCGCGCACACACACACACACACACAAACACAAAAGAGGACACCCCTGTCTGCTGCTACACACACACACACACACACACACACACATACACACACATACAGTATAAAAATGGTAGACACACGCTACCCCAACATTCACTGTATGCATTCATTACATAAACAAAATTGACCTTATGGTATTTAAAAAACACTGTTACAGTATATCACGAAAGTGAATACACCCCTCACAGTTTTTGCAGATTTTTGAGTATATCTTTTCATAGGAAAGCATTACAGAAATTTCACTTTGACACAATGATTAGTGACCTTTTAACAACTTATTTAACCGCTTACATTTCTTGTTCACTCAGAAAAAAACAAAATACAGCCATTAATGTTTGAACATGTACTCACAAAAGTGAGTACACCCCAGATTAAAATCCGGTAGAGAAGGGTCTGTGTTGGCTCGAATCGTCTCGAAATGAAACGAAATGAAAAGGGATGAAAAGGGAGGTCATCAGTGTGCATTTCAACCTTTCTTTGCATTGAACTTTTACATTTTGAGTCTGCATCTGGCTTAAATAGATTGGTGTGAGATTTGAATGCAATCCTATGGAGAATATCATGATCTGCTTCAGAAGTCACAGAGCATGTTGACATGCATGTTTCTTTTAGGTGTAATTCAGATTCCCAATGTTGACAGCATTCATGCATCCCTAAACCATGTCAGTCCCACTACCATACTTGGCTATTGAGAGGATACACTTTTTTGTAAAACTCACTTGTTTACCACCACACATGCTTGACACCATCTAAAGCAAATTTGTTTATCTTGGTCTCAAGAGAGATGAACAGACCAAGGATATGGATCACTGGAACCATGTTGTGTGATCTGAAGAGAATATACTTTAGATGGTGTCAAGCATGTGTGGTGGTAAACAAGTGAGTTTTACAAAAAAAAGTGTATCCTATCAAAAGCCAAGCATGGTAGTGGGACTGACATGGTTTGGGGATGCATGGATGCTGTCAACATTGGTAATCTGAAATACACCTAAAAGAAACATGCATGTCAACAAGCACTGTGACTACTGAAGCAGATCATGATATTCTCCATAGGATTGCATTCAAATCTCACACCAATCTATTTAAGCCAGATGCAGACTCAAAATGTAAAAATTCAATGCAAAGAAAGGTTGAAATGCACACTGATGACCTCCCTTTTCATCCCTTTTCATTTCGTTTCATTTTGAGACGATTCGAGCCAACACAGCCCCTTCTCTACCGGATTTTAATCTGGGGTGTACTCACTTTTGTGAGTACATGTTCAAACATTAATGGCTGTATTTTGTTTTTTTCTGAGTGAACAAGAAATTTAAGCAGTTAAATATCTTGTTGAAAGGTCACTAATCATTGTGTCAAAGTGAAATTTCTGTAATGCTTTCCTATGAAAAGATATACTCACAAATCTGCAAAACTGTGAGGGGTGTACTCACTTTCGTGATATACTGTACGTAACACACAAAGAATTAATCCAACTGTAATACATGACTCACCTAACGTTGTATCTCTCTCTCTCTCTCTCTCTCTCTCTCTCTCTCTCTCTCTCTCTCTCTCTCTCTCTGCAGCATCCAGTGTACTGTGTGAATGTGGTTGGTACCCAGAATGCCCACAACCTCATCAGCATCTCCACAGACGGCAAGATGTGCTCCTGGAGCCTCGACATGCTGTCTCAACCACAGGTACATCACACACACACACACACACACACACACACACACACACACACACACACACACACACACACACACACACACACACACACACACACACACACACACACACACACACACACACACACCAAGATGTGCTCCTGGAGCCTCGACATGCTGTCTCAGCCACAGGTACATCACACACACACACACACACACACACACACACACACACACACACACACACACACACACACACACACACACACACACACACACACACACACACACACACACACACACACACACACACACACACACACACACACACCCCAAGATGTGCTCCTGGAGCCTCGATATGCTGTCTCAACCACAGGTACATTACATACACACACACACGCGCGCACACACACACACACACACACACACACACACACACACACACACCAAGATGTGCTCCTGGAGCCTCGATATGCTGTCTCAACCAGGGGTTCCGTTCCTGACAAAGTGGCCGGCCGAGTTTTCATCTTCCGGACATTTAAATAACATGACGGCCATATATTTCACCATTCCTAACTAGCTTGAATTCTCACTTGTATGACCTGCACAAGACCGTGCATGAATAACTAAACACCCACCAACTCTGTTAAATGCAACAAGATCAGACAGACACATTGGCTGTACACACGGAGACTGTCCGTCACCCCTACAGCTTTCGGCACCAACTCTTCAATGCGCTCACGATTCTTAACACAGACGCACCTCTCTCTGTCACATCGTCATCATCATCCATAGCCTACATAACATACAGGTAGTGGGAAAACGACCATTACAAAGTGATAATTTAATTTCCCCAAACAGCAAGCGCACTGCGAACAAGTGAACAGTCCAAGTAGGCTAAACGTGAAATAAGTTAATGTCAGCTGAGCTGGGGAACTGGGGGGATCGGCAAGCGAAGGCAAGCAGATGGCTCTGAAGCATCCCATTTGACGTGCTATTGCTGGAGCCATTCACAAGCCTACATGCCTCTCGTTCAAGCCTTGATATTTTCTCTCGAGATCGCTTAGGCTACCACACGCACAATTTCAGCAGAAAACTGCACCGAAAGTCATCAACTATTCTCAGAGTTACCCCGGCCAGCAAACTAACTAGGCTACTACTGCTACAAACACACTGGCTATAAGAACCATTGGGATCAATCTCGAGAAAGTCACAGTGAACTTGTGAATCGCATGCCTGAGACGAAGGGAAATAGAAAACGAACACAAATGAGCCATACGTCGCATGACCTGAATCTGCGATTATTATGGCAGCAGGCAGGCTAGATAGCTAGCGAGCTGCTAGCACATTAATAGACAACGTTTGCCTACCTGAACTGAGTTGTTAAGCGTGTCACTACTTTGTTTCTTGTCTTCATTTCTGAAAGTATTTCCATTTGGGGGCAGCAATAGTCCAACTGATGTGTTGAAAACAAGACCAGTCAGCTTATTTAATTACTGGATTTTGAACACGGCCACTGTTTGTTTATCTTTCTTCTCATGAGAACGAGAAGCGCTAACTGTCAGCTGTCAAGAATCTGACTGTCACATTCGGCTATTCTGATTGGTCGACAGTAATCACATTTTTCTTATTTCCCTTAGCAGCAAAGCCATGATTGGCTGTTTATCTACATTTCGAGGACGTAGCTGTGTGCACCCAAGAAGAGAAAGATTTTAGAGAGACGGGATTAGGCTATATTAGGAATTTCAAACGGACACTTTGACTGGTGATATTTTTTTTCCCGGACATTCAATTTTTTTCCGGCCAATGACTGGTAATTACCGGACAACGGAATGTCTGGTCTCAACCACAGGTACATAATACACACACACACACACACACACACACACACACACACACACACACACACACACACACACACACACACACACACACACACACATACACACACACACACCAAGATGTGCTCCTGGAGCCTCGATACGCTGTCTCAACCACAGGTACATCACACACACACATACACACACACACACACACACACACACACACACACACACACATCCACTCACACACACACACACCAAGATGTGCTCCTGGAGCCTGGATATGCTGTCTCAGACACACACACACACACACACAGACACACACACACACACACACACACACACACACACACACACACACACACACACACACACACACACACTCACACACACACACTCACACACACACTCACATCTTGGATGACTCAGTGTTATGTACTCATCAAGGCAGCCCTACAGGCTGTGTCATCAAAATATTATGTAACACACACACTGTCTGACATGCGGTGACATGTTCAAACAGCCAAGGTTACTAGCGCAAGCACATACACACACACACACACACACACACACACACACACACACACACACACACACACACACACACACACACACACACACACACACAGATACCGGAGAGTGAGGTGGACATGCTGACACACTTATACATAAACACACACAGATACAGAAAGCTATATTCAGATTACTGTGGACTGGAGGAGCCGGCTGAACATGATCTGGTAGTCTTTTGTTACCAGTACCCTCATACTAATGTCGAGAGCAAAGAGTAGGTCCAAGGCACTCCGAAGTGAAGTTAAAATCCTTTATTTTGGTAAATAAGCCCCAACCAAAATAAAGGACTTTAAAAATAAAGGACTTATAACTTTGTTTCAGAGTGCCTCGGACCTACTCTCTGCTCTCAACATTTCTACTGCTGGACACTGATGAGCACCTGGACTTACTTGATACCCCTCAGACACAACTCTACCCCTCTCTCTCCACCCTCATACTAGTGCCATAAAGCGTAGGGGAAGGATAATCGATGTAAGCTTATGGATGGCAATGGATGCCTGAAATAAATGGATGCCTATTTTTGCAGGCTGCCTCCACGTGGACACTGTATACTGTATATTACGGACCAGACCTTAAGCAGTCCAAAGCTGACGAGCATGTGTGCGTGTTTGTTTGTTTGCGTGTGTGGCTGTGTGTTTGTGTTTGTGTTTGTGTGTGTGTGTGTGTGTGTGTGTGTGTGTGTGTGTGTGTGTGTGTGTGTGTGACTCTCTCTTCTGTGTGTGTGTGTGTGTCTGACTCTCTCTCCTGTGTGTGTGTGTGTGTGTGTCCACTACAGGACAGCCTGGAGCTGGTGTTTAAGCAGTCCAAGGCGGTGGCCGTCACCTCCATGTCCTTCCCTCTGGGTGATGTCAACAACTTTGTGGTGGGCAGCGAGGACGGATCCGTCTACACAGCATGCCGACACGGCAGGTACAGGAGTGTGTGTGTGTGTGTGTGTGTGTGTGTGCCCGTGCGAGTATGTTTGTGTGCGCTTTTGCTGCGTCTACACAGCATGCAGATGTGGCAGGTACAGGAGTGTGCTACTTTGTTTGTGTGTCTGTAGTGTGTGTATGTGTGTGTATGTGTCTGTGTGTGTTGTAATTACAGTGCTCAAGTGTTTATTTGATGTCTCTCAACATCATCAATGTTTGTAATGTTTTGCTTTTTTAAGTATCCAAACAAAAGTGTCTGTGTGTGTCTTTGTGTGTGTAGCAGTATTAACTTTATGTAATATAACTAAACAATAGTGTGTGTGTGTGTGTCTGTGTCTGTGTCTGTGTGTCTGTGTCTGTGTCTGTGTGTCTGTGCCTATATCTGTGTGTGTGCGTATCCAACATATGTGTGACTCAACAGCAAAGCGGGCATCGGCGAGATGTTCGAGGGCCACCACGGGCCAATCACAGGGCTGCATTGCCACACGGCTGCCGGACCCGTCGACTTCTCGCACCTGTTCGTCACCTCCTCCTTCGACTGGACCGTCAAGCTCTGGAGCACCAAGGTGGGCAGCTAAGGGTTTACTTTAGAGTAGCACAACTTCTATACATGGGTTCTAAATATTGTTCATATCCTGACTGCGTGAAACTAGCTGCGCACAACTCAACCTCTGATTGTTGGAAACCGCTGTCGGTCAAAAAATTAGCTCACGTGGTTGGCTGCCAGTGTCTTGCCCGTCCTCATAACAGCGTGTTGATAAACACTGAGAACCCATGTATAGGTTAAAAACATGCCCTCTGTAGGTTAACCCATTGTGTCCTGGAGACACACATACGCTGCATTCAGGTTCTTGAGATTTGAGCTGTTAAAATTAAAAATGTGGGTAAGTTAGTGCTGAATGAACACATTCTTAGGCAAGCCGAGGGTTCTAGCTTTTAAATGCAACTCATTTCATGTTTGCATGTGCTTCGGAGGCTGAGATATTGAGGATTTAATAGGCAGAGGGCACCTTTTCCCAAAAAAGGGCTTAGGACAAAATAGATTAAAACACTCTCTGTAGGCCTAGCTCTGGAGCACCAAGGTGGGCAGTGAAGGGTTAAACAGTAGAGTAGCTGTAGAGCTGTAGTGAAAATCTGCCAAGATGCATATGTCCAAAAAAAATGTGGATGCGCAGCTAAGAAAAAACTTGCTCTGGCGTACCAAGGTAGGCAGCCAAGGGATTAACATAGAGCATCTCTGGAGCACCAAGGTGGGCAGCCAAGGGTCAATTTATAAAGCGTTTCCCCGTCAAGGAAAGTGAAAGGTAAAGGTTTTGCTCCTGACAAGTTTTGGCTTCTTCATTATGCATGTGATGCGCCTCTGATGAAGGCTGCAGAGGCAAAGTAGCCAAAACTAGTCAGGTTTCAACCTTTCAACTTGTTAACTTTTCCTTCCTTACTGGCTTTGAAGATAGTGAAACAGTTCATGAATTGCTACCAGCAGGCCTAATGAACGGCTAGTTTAGCCAAGCGTTAATAATAAGCTGTATAGTAGAAAGACTTAGGTTAAACTATAGGTCACTTTTTGGGTTGAAACATCACACATATATATATATATATATTAGGGCTGTAACGATACATTCAACTCACAATTCGGTTCGTAGCACGATTTTTGACCTACGGTTCGATACGCCCCATGATTTCTGAAATGTATCTCCACTGAAGTTTGGAAACACTATCACATTAAATCATAAGGTTGTTTTCTGGACTAATGGGTAATAAAACTTTGAAAGAGCGTATCACGATACTGCCTCCTTGTATCACGATACAGTATCGTGACTCTGTGTATCACGATTTCTCGGTTCGATACAATATCGTTACAGCCCTAATATATATATATATATATTTTAAAATAATAATAATTGAGACCGCAAAACTTAGTGCAAACATCACAGGTAGTATAGGCAGGCCCAGGCTAGCCCTCAGCAGCAGTATTCATATTAATTCACCTCACTAAACCACCACAGTCTTCCTGCCTCCGAGAAACTCCCAGCATGCACTCATCAAACTATTCTTGTGTCATTCTTAAATCTGTTCAAATAGTTTTTCATTTGGCATATTGTATGCAGATTGTTTGACATCAGCTTTTGGGGTGGATTTGTGGACAAGTTGGTACTCACAGATGGAGCTGTTTGGTTTGTGTTTGCAGAATGATAAGCCACTGTATTCGTTTGAGGTTAACTGTGTGTGTTTGCAGAACACTAAGCCGCTGTATTCGTTTGAGGATAGCTGTTTGGCTTGTGTTTGCTGCACTAGTCTGGGGATAACTGTGTTGGTGTGTGTGTTTGCAGAACAATAAGCCGCTGTATTCGTTTGAGGATAACTCGGACTACGTGTATGACGTGATGTGGTCTCCTACGCACCCGGCGCTCTTCGCCTGCGTAGACGGAGTGGGACACCTGGACCTCTGGAACCTCAACAACGAGACCGAGGTACGCACAGACGGACTTCACATACCACACACACACACACACACACACACACACACACACATACCTGGACCTCTGGAACCTCAACAACGAGACCGAGGTACACACAGACGGACTTCACATACCACACACACACACTCACACATGGACCTTACCAACGACACCGAGGTACACACAGACGGACTTACCACACACACACACACACACACACACGCACACACACCAACACACACATACACACACACACCTGGATGTCGATGACAAGCCTGAGCTGTGTATGCACAAACACGGACGTCACACACACACACACACACAAACTCTGTCACATGAACACATACTCACGTTTACACGCGCCCTCTCACACACACACACACACACACACACACACACACACACACACGCACACACACACACACACACACAACCAAACCAAACCAAATAGAGTCCTGCCAATACTTACTCCTACACACCTGTGCACACGCTTAGAGAACCCATGGGGCAAGTATAAGCATGCTAGTTGCAATAGCAGCTACAAGTCTATTGACTATCCTACCCTAATACTTTGAAGAATACACTCAATGTCTGCTATTTGGTTGTACACTCTATATCTCCCATGACATTGCATTGAGGAATACATTCAATGGCTCCCCTCACTTTGAAGAATACACTCACAATACCAGCATGTCCCCCTTCATCACATCTTATCTCTGATTGGCTACGGCCGGTTATAGGTTCCGACCGCGTCGGCAACCGTGGAGGGCAACCCGGCCCTGAACCGCGTTCGCTGGAACCCGTCGGGACGCGAGATCGCCGTGGGAGACTCGGACGGACAGGTGCTCATTTACGACGTCGGAGAGGTGAGTCAGATCAGATCTTTGGCATGTGACACGACACCTTCGATTCAGAGCATCCAGTGGCATAAGTATGGCATAAACATTAAGTCCCAGCTTGAGTGAAACAGATCCCCAACACCGTAGTTCAGTACGATCCAGTTACTGTATTCTGACTATAAGCCGCACTGGCCTATAAGGCACACTATCAATAATAATAATAATAATAATAATAATAATAATAATAATAATAATAATAACTGTATTTGTATAGCACCATATCATACAATGCATGCAGCGCAGAGTGTTAAACAAATGTTAAAAGAGTGTTAAAAAAAACATCGATGTTAAAGATGGAGTTAAAAAGAGAAGTAGAAAAGAGAGACATAAACAAGAAAGAAAAAGCAGGACAAAAGAAGAAGACATAAATAGAGATTGTAGAGGCATAAGGTCCACATATGTTGGGCCCAGGATTCTTAGAGGCATAAGGTCCACAGTGGTTGGGTCTCATTGTCAATGTTTAGGGCCACACATAAAGCACACTGGATTATAAGACGCACTTTACAGCATTTTGTTACTTTGTTTTGAAAAGTGCTCTGGGTTTCTATTGATGGCGTCGTCTCATTTTAATGAACCTGTCCTGTCCAACTGATCTTCTCTGAACTGTGATTTTGTGGTTCCTTGGTGGTGTTCATTTCATTCAAAAATGGTGGAAATTACAAAATGACTTTACAAAAACCATTAAATTTACGAGCCAAAGCTACGACCATCTCTTACCACTTTGTAAGGTAGCTAATACATGCCTTTTACTCTTTTACATGCCTAATACTGTTCTGGTCCAAGAAGTTTTGTATTGATTTTCCCTTCATATAATCGGGTTTGTAGTGAACCCTTTATCAGAATTCAGCTTCTCCCTTTGAGTGGCCGACAAGCAATATAGCTAGTCCTTGAAGAGCCAGACAGTTAACAACTGGTCTAACACAGTATCCTCAAGTGCTCTCGGGACTCCTGTCAGTCTGCCCCTCTCTCCTGTGTGTGTGTGTGTGTGTGTGTGTTAACTAGGTGTGTTAACACAATAAATACTCTCAAGTGCTCTTAGGAGGACTCCCGCAAATCTGCCTCTGTGTGTGTGTGTGTGTGTGTGTGTGTGTGTGTGTGTGTGTGTGTGTGTGTGTGTGTGTGTGTGTGTGTGTGTGTGTGTGTGTGTGTGTGTGTGTGTGTGTGTGTGTGTGCACCCAGTAGTGGAGCCTGCGGTGTCCAGGGGAAGACCTGTTGATCTTTGTGACATGCCCTGTGGAGGGTGGGTCATCAGGGGGAAATTAGCACCGACCTCTTGCCTGCCTCGGGCCGGGATCATGGGGTGGACGGTGGGGTTGGGTGGAGGGGGTATGGACTGGAGGAGGTTTGAGATGGAAGTTTGGGGTGGAAGGAGGGTTGGCGGTGTGTGTGTGTGTGTGTGTGTGTGTGTGTGTGTGTGTGTGTGTGTGTGTGTGTGTGTGTTTTTTTTAGGAGGGAGTTCTGGGTGGAGGGGGGTTGAGGGTTGAGGGATTGCTGTTGACCGGAGGTAAGAGAGTAGCGGACGTTGAAAGCATACATCAAGACCAGAAACATGCCCTATCACATCAGCAATTAGTCCAACCTACGTACATCTTCATAGAAATTAGCGGCAACCTCCTGCCTGCCTTGTGTGGAGGTTTTTTGTGGAGTGGGGGAGGATTGGAGGCGGTGGAGGAGGCTTGTTGTTGATGGGAGGAGGTAAGCGACTAGTGGACGTTGAGAACCCACACCAAGACAACAGCAAGAGCATTCCACTCCAAACAATAATTCAACATCTGTGCTGCTGTGTCTCAGATGGCGCATTTGTACGCTTTAGGCTGTATGTTTTTGTTGTAATATATATATATATATATATTTGACAGGACAGTCGAAGATGGTGACAGGAAGTGAATGGGACAGAGAGATAGGGTAGGATCGGGAAATGATCCTGGCCGGACTCGAACCGGGGTCCCCGTGGGGGGCGTGTGCCCGAAGTGCACAAGTGCACCATCTGAGACACAGCAGTAATCTACATCATTTGTCAAATGGTAAACATGGTGTCAGCCATGTCAGGCTGCAGCTACATTGTCACAGTACTCGGCACATGACATATGGGTGAAATACATTTAAATGATAGGTATGATGTGCGTGCAGAAGAACTTGGTCCAAGTTGGTCTTCCTCTTGTACGGTGCACTGTGTCCAGTTTGGCGTTTGCATTTGGCAGGTAGCTGTGTGTTTTCGAGAGGGTAAATTGATGTGTTCTGTGGCTCCTCTTTGCGTTTTGCCAAAACCCAAACATGCACTTTTCTCTCTCGGCAGCAAATCTCGGTGCCGCGGCCGGACGAGTGGACACGCTTCGTGCGCACGCTCTCCGAGATCAACGAGAACCGCGAGGACGCAGAGGAGCTCGCAGCCCAGAGATTGGCCGCCTGATCGCCGGGGCAACCACAACTCGACCAATCCGGTTGTGTTACTTTATATTTTTGGAATTCCGGCCTGCATTCCTTTTTTTCCTCTGCGTGTTTTTATTTAAACAGAATTTCTGGCATGAATACTTACAGCCTTTCACCTTCAGGAATGTTTTTAAAACTAGCTACACCAACACTAACTCAATACCCGCCGCTCAACTTTATGCAAAAACTTTGTATCTTTTCAGACTTTTTTGTAGTGTTGTTTTAAAGTGCATTAACACAAAACACTTAATGTATTTATTTAGGAATGAGCTTGTTATTTTTATTTAACATGAAATATTATTGTATAATCTTGGCAGTATAAGCAGTGGAAAAAGTACATTTTTTAAATGTTGGAGACACGACATGAAGATGGGGGTCAGGTGCATTGATAGCTTATAAGCGTGGTGCTTTTTCTTTTTTTCCCTGATGCGGCTCCGTCTTTAATGAGATGGGCTAAAAACTGACCAATCGTAAGTGTACCTGCTATTAGATGGGCGAAAACTGACCAATCAGAATAGCACCTGTAATGAGATGGGCTAAAACTGACCAATAGGAAGAGCATCTGTGATGAGATGGGCTAAAACTGACCAATCGTAAGTGCAGTCTAGCAGTGGGGTCCCGTCTCTGGGACCCTGACGCCTTAAGCCCTGCCCCCCAGCTTCCCAGACAAGCTCACCAGCTGGCCTTCAGTTCGTTCACATAGAGTGCATTCCAATATGCGACCTTGCGTCCTCCGCTTGGGCTTATGTCCTCACGTTTTGCTGATGCCCCGCCTCCATGGAGAAAACAATTAAGTCCCTGCTGTCAGACTCATCCTAGCCAAAACAATTGTTGGGGGACTATTCTTCATTTACCCCGTTTGAAGATGAGAAAGCGACTTCACAATTGAGCTTTTGCGAAATATTTTAAATATAATGCTGTCGTTAGTGATATCATCACGACGTATTATTTCCTGGTACAAGGCCACTAGCACAAGTGGAGGACGCAAGGTCGCATATTGGAACGTACCCATACCAATGATGCTACATTCTCCAGACACAGCACGGACCAACGGATTTGAAGCATTCACAACCAGAAGGCCAATCAGAAATCGATATCAAATTAATATTGAGTGGGTGGGTGGTTCTGCAAGTGCATGTTTCTGGCTGACAATTCCTACCAAGAAATAATGTTTATTGGTTGAAAAACTGAGCTGAAAATGCTTCAAATCCATTGAACTGAATAGAGTGCAACCTTAGTGTCCATTCTAATGTACAGTCATTGGTTCAGACCACACCTGTTTGTTGTTCATCAATCAATATTGTCACACTTAACTGTACCACTCATAGGGATTCCATCCCTGCTTTGCACACCGCACACTAACAAGGATGTTGGCAGTGGAGGAACAATTGCACACGGGGCCCCCATACAGCCATAAGTTCATAGTAGGGCCCCCCCCACCATAAATTCGTAAGTCAGAGTTGCATAAAGTAGAAATAGAAGTGCACTTACAGATGTAATTACAACACTTGTAGTATGATATTACAAAGTTCAAACCATGTTATATCATACCACTAGTGGTGTAATTACATATTCAAGAGTACCTATACTTCATTCAACTCTGACGTAAGGGCCCTGGGCCCATGGACAAATGCCCTTCCTGCCCTCCTCTGGTTGTGGGTAAATGTTGATTTACATAGCCTGTCCATCAGAGGTGTGTTAAGTAGAAGTCCTCTTACTGATGTAATGACACTAGTACATTATCTTACATAGTTTATACACCATTTATTCCACTGGACCTGAGGAGGCAGATAGATGAAGAATATTTCTACTTTCATGCAATACACCTCTGCAAGTGTCCAGTCATTACATTTGTGTGGGGTTTTCTCTTTGTGTGTTGTGAAGGACACTAAAAGTTTGTACTCTCTAAACGTCTTTCATTCATGGGCTCGATTGTTAGCGTAACTGACTAGCGAGAGAGGGTTTTGAGTGAGTCCATTTTGATGTCATGACGGCTATACCTCTGTGTTATTTTCTTGTTACTCTATTCAGGGGTTTGAAAAGAAGGAAAGGAAAAAAAAAAAGGGGTGTACATTTTCAACCACAGCACACATTTAGAATCTGTTTTTATTTTGATAACATACATAATCATACATTTCAAATTTTTTTTTGCGGCATGTTTTCTCCGTCAAAAAAAGTGCTCGATTGTTCCTATCCACAAGCACCAGGACTTGGACTAAAGACGACTACAGACCAGTAGTGTGGGCTACAAGATCTCCGACCTGACTCCTCCTGGCTTGGTTCATAGTCATATACAGTATACTTGGTAACAGTTGCAGTGCTTTTTTTTCTTATTTCCTCCTTTCAAACCAAAGCAAAAAACCTTGTGCTAAAAGTCTGTTTCATTTTAATCCATGAAATATAGTCTTCCCTCTGTTGGAAAGACTACCGTACACGAAAGTGGTTCTTTAAGATGGGTTTGGTTATTTCAAAAAAACAAAACTCCCATACAGATGCGCGCACACACACACGCACACACAGATACACGCGCACACACACACTTTTAAAACACTAAATGCATACATTCCACACAACACATTCCAGACATATGTGCGTGCAAGCACACACACACAGAGACAGAAATGATGCACATTTGGTTTATGAATTGTGCATTTAAAAATTGGATATGAAGTGACCAAGTCCAGTATTCCAGGAAATCTTTTGTACCTGTAATTTTGTTTGTATTGTCGTCATTCCCACTTAACTCTCTCTGTGAAAGAATTTTTGTATCATTCTGGAACAAACCCTCCACCTGTACCCAAACTTCTTTAAATTTAACCACAATGATTTATTTCAATAAAATACAAGAATGAAATACATTTATATTATGTCCTAGTTGTTATTACATTGTCATTTTTTTCTTCTCATTGATCGATAAAACACGTCTGGAAAACAGTGTGTGCGTCATTTGGAGGAATCGCTTTTTTTTCTTTGTTTATCTTACTTCTTTAGAGACGTGCTTGTGAGGAGGATGGAGAGAGACACAGCCAGAGAGAGAGAAAGACGCACAGCACACGTCTCTCCTCTGAGTGTAAAGGTCACAAATGTCGTTTCCGTGACTACGCCACTGCCCTTGGTTTTTCTTTTCCCTCCTCTCTCCTCTGCGTCTCTGTACAGATGTACACTATGTACAGGAAAATGAAAGTGTGCAACTATGCAAAAACAAAACAAATGGAAAACAAAAGAAGGGGAAAAAAAGAAACCCAGAGGATAAAACAAAAAAGTGCACCACTCAAACACTGCTGCAGTAGCCACAAACCAGAAAACCATAATTTTTCACTAAATTCATGAGGAGGAGAAAAGAAAGAAAATCGTTCAAAAGAGGCCTGTTAGAAACTAAGTAACAGTTAGTAGGCTGATGTCTGTCTGAGTGACAAGTGTTGAACCGCCAAGTGAGTCGGCAGCAGATTTGGACTACAGACTGGGTTGGTACCAGGCTTGTACGAAATTCTGAATTGAAATTCAAAGTAATGCCATAATACGAACACTGGGTGGTGGTGGAAGCAGCCCAACAGGTGCCGAGAATAGACAAATACTGATAAATATACAGCACCATCTAGTGTTCCCATTTTGTCATTACCTTGAATTTCTTTGAATTCAATCTACACCACCCATTAAGAGTACATAGAACACCACCACCTAGTGTTCATATTATGGCATTACTGTGAATTTCAATTAATTGCTGTGAATTTCAATTCGGAATTTCGTACAAGTCTGGTTGGTACCCTTCAGGGGAGCGGATCCAGGAAGGGAGGAAGTGGAAAGGAGGTGGGTGGGGAAAACAATTAAGGATGGATGGATCATGATGAGAAATCGAAGAGAGGTGAAGGATGGATAACAAAATAGAATAGCAATAGATGGAGTGAAATGGCACAGGGCAGTGAAACAGAGAGCATGCAGCCAAAGGGAAAACTAGCCGGCACCAGAGAGTGGGTATGTTGTTATGTTTGGGAAGTGGGTTTTTTTTAGAGTGGGAATGGTGTGGTATGGTATGGTATGGTATGGAAGTGTTGTTTTTTAGGCTAGGGTTGCGGGTCTGTTATGGAAATAGGTGTATTTAGAGGCAAGGGTGGTTATGGTAAGGAATGGTATGGTAAGGTGTGGTGTGGTATGGAAGTGTGTGTTCTTAGGATAGGGGTGGGGGGTATGGTAAGGAATGGTATGGTGTGGTATGGTATGGAAGTGTGTGTTTATAGAGGGTAGGTGTGTGAGGGGGAATGGTATGAAAGTTTGTTTTTTTAAGTACAGTACGGTGTGGAATGGAAGTGTGATTTAGAGGGAGGGAAGGGGGTGGTCTGGTATGGAATGGAAGTGTGTTTTTAGAAGGTTGGATGGGGTGAGTATGGTATGTTATGGAATGAAAGAGTGATTTAGAGGGGGGGGGTCTGATATGGAATGGAAGTGTGTGTTTTTAGAAGGTTGGATAGGGTGGTATGGATTGAAAGTGTAAGAGGGAGCGGTGGGGGTGGTCTGGCATGGTCATGTTAAGTTATTGTATGGTAAAGAATAGAAGTGCATTTGCTGGGGATGGGATGGGAGGCAGCTAGTCTCTATGAGGAGGCAGGGATGGTGGGGAGGCTAGTCTCTTAAGAGGAGGCAGGGGCAGGGGCTTCAGCATCAGCCGGAGGAGAGGGCGGCTGGTAGAGGGTGGCCGTCCCCGAGGACTTGAACTTGGGCAAGTGGAGCCCGAACTTGTTCTCCACGCCGGCGAATGTGGCGGCGGCCAGACGGTAGCCACCGATGTGCTCCGCGCTCACTGGAGGCAGCTCAGAGATCCGGGACTTGGGAGTGGGATCCGAACCAGCTGGCCGCCTGATGGGAGAGAGAGAGAGAGAGAGAGACAGAGAGAGACAGAGACAGAGAGAGAGAGAGAGAGACAGAGAGAGACAGAGACAGAGAGAGCAAGAGAGGAACAGATGGAGAGAAAGGAATGAGGGACAGAGAGAACAGACCGTTATGATGGAGAAAACAAAAGAAAGAAGTTGCTAACTGCAGTTGTCAAGTCCCTCTTGAAGTCACAATTTAATTCCAGCTGCCAGCATAATTTGACAGCTTCACATTTTCTGACATGGAGGCCACTATTCAACATGCGCCACAAGTCAATGTGCACCCCTCGGATGTTATGGGAGCACGCTCAATGCGTATCGCACAACTGATCATGAGTTGCTATGGTAACGAGACTTACTGTCCGCCAAAGTCGACGTAGAGCCACCTCTGCAGCAACTCATAGGTCACCAAGGTTACGCCAAACTGAGGGGATGAGCGGAACACTCGAGCTGGAGAGAGAGAGAGGGGGAGGGATAGAGAGAGAGAGAGAGAAAAGAGACCAATTAGGTGTTTCTTATCTGCCGGGAAATGACTGTCAATATGCATTAATGTTCATTTAGCTGTGTCTTTTAAGAAAAAAAATATTATTCAAGCATCAATGTATTAAAGTTCTTTCATTAGTGGCCAAAACATCAATGTTAGCCTAGGTATTTCAGCGTGTTTAAACAGAAGACCCATCGTGTGTGTGTGTGTGTGTGTGTGTGTGTGTGTGTGTGTGTGTGTGTGTGTGTGGTAATTCAAAAACATTCTGAACTACAACAAACAAACTGTCTGTCACAACAGAGAGAGAGAGAGAGAGACTGTGTGAGAGAGAGAGCGAGAGAGAGAGAGAGAGAGAGAGAGAGAGAGAGAGAGAGAGTGTGTGTGTGTGTTGTGTTTACCGGTTGCTCCCTTCCACAGTGCTCTGAAGCCTTCCTCCTGCATGATCTTGCGGAAGCAGTCAATCACGCCATTATACGTTGTCTGGCCTGCACGTGCAGCCACCTGCAGTCGCGTCTTGATGACATCAGCAGGCGTGACCAGCGAGGCCGCAGGGATACCTGCGAAATACGAGGTGGCAAAACAAGAAGGTGAGACCAATGTTTCCTGTGTGTAAATAATACCAGTCAAGAGGGTGAAAATGTGGTGTGTGTGTGTGTGTGTGTGTGTGTGTGCGCATGTGTGTGTTTATGTTTAGATAGAACTCTCATCTCCAGTTTGGCCTTCCTGATTGGCCAGTGGTAGTGGGTGATCATGCCTACCAGCGATGGCTCCGGCGGTGAGCAGCTGTAGGGGTCCCAGCCTGCCCTGCTCGTCTGCAAACTGCGCCTTCATGTGGGCGTACACCGGGAAGTAGATGGCAGAGAACGGGATGTCTCGCAGGAAGCAAGCCTTCGCACCCTGCACAGGCACACAACACAAAAAACCCACACCTTAGAAATGGGCATTTTGGGGTTGCTGTGGCACACTGTGTAGAGCAGGAGCTCCCAAACTTTACCAAGACAAGGCCCCCCGGGAGATTAATATCCAAGGCCCCCCTTTTCTGTGCACCGCACCCCCTTTCACAACTAGTCTAGGTTTGTTAGTAAGTGCCCCCAAATAATAATAATAGTAGTGATCGTAGATTGGGACAGTGGTTTTCAAAGTGGGGGCCGGGAGCCCCAAGGGGGTGCTAGGGGGGCCGTGAAAAGTTGGTAAGAAATAATAGAATAAATTATTGAAGAAATTGAATAACTAATGTACACCAAAATAAACAAAAAATGAGCGAAACAATATTCCCATTAGTTAATTTTATATATCCTAGTGGGGCACTGACTCACAGGCCTAGACTATGGTTGTGAAAGGGGATGCACAGGAAAAGTAGTGCGGCACGACCCATGTAAAGGGGGCCTTGGCTGGAATCTACCAAGGTATGGGGTCCTTGGCACGGTTAAGTTTGGGAAACCCTGAATGGTTTATGAATCCACGGTTTATCCTTCTAATCTGACGCACCTTGTAGAGGCCAAGGAATCCGAGGTCCTTGACCACACTGAGCGCGCTCACACGAGGCCCCGTGGTGATCTCCCCGGCAACCTGCAGCCGGATCTTGACGATCTCCAGCGGGTTGGTGAAAATCACCTGAGATCCACCGGCCTGCAAGGGGAATAGAACACACACACACAGATCAGATCACATCGCATATTAAATCACCTGTGATCCACCAGCCTAGAGAGGAAAAGGATCACAAAAGATTATACATCAGATAATGTACGTTTTGGGCAGAGCCCAAAGAAGGGTTCTGCCTGACACGTTTGTGGGTGAAGAAACAAAAGAAAAAAAATCTAAAAATAGTGCCGTCCTCCACTTCCATTATTCATTCATTTATGGTTCATGTGGGTCACATCTTGGATCACATCTCACATCACATTATTCCTGCCAACAAGGTCTTCCATAACACACACAACCATCCAAGATAAACAAAGGTAAGCACTACTGGCCACGTTTTGTTTTAATTG
Organism: Engraulis encrasicolus; assembly: GCF_034702125.1. Classification (NCBI taxonomy): domain Eukaryota; kingdom Metazoa; phylum Chordata; class Actinopteri; order Clupeiformes; family Engraulidae; genus Engraulis; species Engraulis encrasicolus. The sequence continues at coordinate 23,916,231 of NC_085868.1, forward strand.
GAGTTAGAAGATAAACGAGTGAGACTAGGGAGCGAGAGAATGACAGAGTTAATATAGTTTACAAATGAGGCGTGGTGGCTGGTAATGAGATAATGGAATTCATCATTTTGAACCGATAGGAAACTGGTGGCAGGGCTTTAACAACAGAGATAAGGGGAGAGAATAAGAAGTAGAAGAGAATAAGAAGAACAACATGGAAAGAGAGGTAGAAAGAGAGAAAATGAGTCAGAGTGAACAACTCGAACATGACAGCCAGGCAGGGCCATGAGCCATGAGCCATGAGCCAGCCAGGCCGGGGCTGACATGGCCTGAAGCGTCTGACCCCGGCACCAGCACTTTGACCTCTACACCCTGACCTCTGGCACACCCCCCCCCCCCCCCACCACCACCACAACCCCCACACCACTCTGTGCACTCCATCCCTCCCTCAAACCCCACCCCCCACCGCTCTGCTGTTGTCCAGATCTCTGCACTTCTCTACCCCATCTCTCCGTCCTTCACTCACCTCACCACCCTACCTAACCTCATCCACCCATCCCACACCACTGTCCAGGCCTCTGCACTCCTCCACTCCTCCAGCCCTCACTTCATCCCTCCATCCCTTACCCCCTCATTGCACCACTTCATTCCCGACCCCACCTTGTTGTCCAGACCTCTCTACACTACAATCACCCCCTCCATTCCTAACTCGCCGCCCCCATTTCCCCACCCATCCCACACCGCTGTCCAGACCGCTGGACTACTCCCCTACAGCCCTCTCTCACAAACCCCCCCCCATATCCCCAACCCTCACTCATTCCCCTTACCCTCCACCCACCATTTCCTGCACTCGTCCGCTCGCCATCCGTCTATTCCTCTCCCTCTTGTGTTTACCTGCCCGTCCTACGCTAGCTACCTCTTTCCTTCCGAACATCATCCCTCTTTCTCCCCCCACCTCCTCTTGCCCGGATGGAGGAGGAGGAGGTGGTGAAGGTGGAGGATGGGTTTGTCATTTGTTTTTCCTGATGGCCCGTCCTCATCAGTGGCATCCTGTGTGTGCGGTGGCGGGTTGGGGATTAATGTGGAGAGCTCAGTTCAGTTCAGTAGACTTAATGTCATTTCAGAGCTGCTGTGGTGGTCGCGCTGCCCTGCTGCTGCGGTCAGCCCTGTGGCAGCTTTTTGATGTGGAGGGGGCCCACTACTGTGGTGTCATAAAACCAACAAGAAATGACTTCAGAAGCAAAATAATACACAGACACAGACACGCACGCACGCACGCACGCACGCACGCACGCAGGCAGGCAGGCAGGCAGGCAGGCGCGCACACACACACACAGGCAGGCGCGCGCGCGCACACACACAGGCAGGCGCGCGCGCGCACACACACAGACGCGCGCGCAAACACACACACAGACCCGCGCACACGCACACACACACAGACGTGCGCACACGCACACACACACAGACGCGCACACACACACACACACACACACACACACACACACACACACAGACGCGCGCACACACACACACGCGCGCGCACACGCACGCACACACACACACGTCAAACCACTCTGCAGTCAGCCGGCCCGAGGTCGCAGAAGAAGAGAAGGAGACCAATACAAGGGTCGAAGGAGACGAACACTCGTTTATCTGTTAGTCTGTCGTCTTCCCCTTTATCTTTACGAGGCATCTCGTTTGTGTCGGGAGATAGCAGGATGTTAATAGTTTAGCGGTGGCCTTTTAGCAATGGTCCTCGTTACTCTAGTGATATGGCCAGGGGTCAGGGATGTCAAGACACAGCAGAGACCAGAAGAAGTCGGCAGAGAAAAAAAGGCAACATGCTTTTACAGTGACTGTCCTCATATCAACACAGCCAAACATGTCAGAGTATTGGGACTTCTAATCCATAAGAAGTCACATCAGAAGCCATGATGACAACTTTTGGCAGTTACACTTATATGACTACAGCCTGACACCGTAATAACACTTTACAGTAACTTGCAGATGGGCAACAACAAGGCAGACTGCCATTGAGACTCGGTAACGAAAAAAAGGGATTATATAATTAAAAAGGATTTTTTTTTTTTTAAAGGGATATATGCATTGTAATTCAACTGATAATGTCACAGTCATGTCTGTTTTATGGTTCAACCATTTGAAAGTTTGAAAGAACAAGGAGAACTAGTATTTATTGCTATTGAGACTAGCAATAAACTTTGTCTCTCAGCTGCAATTTAAATTGATACCGTCCCATTTTTTTAAATAAGCTTATTTTACACCTCTCCTTGAATTAAATGATTGAGTTGTACCTTTCTCCTGTACTTTCAACCGTTCTCCGAGTATGGCAGTGCAAATTTTACCTCTAAGCTAACAGTTAACATTGAGTCCTATGAGACCAGCTGGCAGCTAACTGGTCTCATAGGACTCAATGTTAATTGCTAGCTTGGAGGTAAAATTTGCACTGCCATACTCAGAGAACGGCAGAAAGGTACAACTTAATCATTTAACTCAAGGAGAGGTGTAAAATTAGCTTATTTCCAAAAATGGAACAGTATCAATTTTAAAAAGCGCAATCACAGAGGCTTCTCAGATCAACAAGAAGCAACAGTAGCTAGATCTGTGTTGGGTAACTATGCCAACTAGGACAAACATTCATGACGGAGAAATCTAAAAACGGACAGCTAATTCTCTGGCAGTTTAGTTATAGTGAGTAGGATTTTAATGAGTTTGCCTTTTCAAATGAGTGGCTATGTCTTGACAGGAGAGGCAGGTCTTGTGTTGTGTTGCTATGCCGTAATGCCTCTATAAAGGAGATGGCAACGTGTTGCTGTTTGTTTGTTTGTTTGTTTGTTTGTTCGCTCGCTCGCTTCGTTTATGAGATGTTTGTGCTCCTGTCCTGTTAATGCATCTGCTCCACGCTGCCATTTTCGTCTGTATTCACATGCATTCAGATGACTTCGCCTTGGGCCTGGCCAAAGCTGTCAGCGGCCTTGACTGCATCTTGGGATGAGGGACGAGAGTGGGGCGGAATAGATGCTTGAGTAAACCGAGCCAAGCCCTCGCTGGCCTGCAGCTCGCCGCCAATCAAAACGCTGGCAGGGGTCGCAACCTCAAAACCTGCCACCAGCGCACGGGCCCCCACCCTTGCCTTGCCACGACACGCACGCACGAGCGCGCACAATGTTGTCCATAACCCCCACTCTCATCACACACACACACACACACACACACACACACACACACCAACCCTGCCTACAACTCCCCACACCACACATACACACAGACCCCAAAAAAGGTTAGTATGCAGGCCTGTGGGGGGCGTTGCCGGAGTAACGTGGCCCCTGCAGCAGCCAGAGGGGAGAGGAGAGGAGACCACATGTGAAGGGAAGCCCAAAGGCCAAAATTAGGCAGAGTAAAAATAGAGCCCACTGGAACACTGAGGCGGGAGGGAGGGGGTGTGAGAGAGAGAGAGAGAGAGAGAGAGAGAGAGAGAGAGAGAGAGAGAGAGAGAGAGAGAGAGAGAGAGAGAGATGGCTTTTTAAAAATGGACCGTAATTACGGGGTTCCAGAACGGGCTGCCCACTTTAAGACAAGGGGGGAAGGGGTGCGGTGAGGTGGGGGCTCCCTCCCACTCTGTCACACCCCCCAACACACACACACATATATATGCACGTAAACGCACACATCACAAGTGTACTGACACACTCATACACCCCTCCCCCCCAACATACTCACAAACATCAAAAATAGACCAAAAAAAATACACCACATAGAAGCATACTTTTACACACACACACATGCACGCACGCACGCACGCACGCACCCACACATGCGCGCACGCGCACACACATTCACACACGCACACACTCCTACATACAGGAAAACGACACACTGGCCATACATAAAAACACAAAAACGCACATGAGCCTAAAGCAACATTCGACTGAGAGCAGACTTGTAAGTACAAGACCTAAGACAAACAGTAGCATTGCCATATACTCCTCCATTGCTTATACACACAAATAGAAACCTGAGGAAGACCTCACGGACCTTGAAACGTTGTTCTGCCATGAAACAAATGGAATAAATGCAATGGAAGAATGTCAAGTGTGCAGACTTCTGTCAATTTGAATCAGCGTTTGTCCTGTACTTTAACAGGGGATGTACACCATTTTGTCATCCTTATTCCAGAATTTATGCTGCCCGTTCATAAATACATATTTTTTTTCCCATCTATTTTTAAGTTTTCATCATGGCTTGGAAATGTACACTTTACATACTTGAGAAGGTGGAACATTTCCATGTAAATCTGCCATAATGACTCAGTCAGATATCAGCCCTAGCTCTGGTCAGACCAGACTAATATTTGTGACAAAAGATCAAATGTGTGAGTGGGCACCATACATCTTTGGAAATTCAACTCAAAATCACACAGTGGACCTTTAAGCCATTACAAGATGTTATGTTAAATTCTTTAGGTTCTGAAGTCTTAATGCGTTAAATACACAAATTTGTGATTGGGCAACATACATTTTGGGAGTTAACTATATATATTTTTTTAAAATACGGGGGACTAAAATACAATAGCACTCACACAGCCTCCGGCCATGATCTCTGCGAAGAGAGGGATGGAGCCGTCCTTATCTGTGAACTTGTCGCGCACAAAGTCGTTCACCGTCAGCTTGATGGCCTTCTCTGGAGCCACGCCGAGCAGCTGAGGCACCAGGCCTGCCAACACACACACACACACACACACACACACAGACAGACACACACACACACACACGTCAGGACAAAAGGAAACCGCATGCAAAAATATCATCTAACAGTAGATGGCAGTGTTGGTCTTTCATCGTGACTCTTTGGAAAACAGACACAACACATGCACACATGTGCACACACTCACTACCCTTCCCCCTCCAAATTCCACCAACCACACGCACAGAAGCCCAAGCCAATAAAATTGCACATAAACACAAACACAGCCACACAAACTGGGTACCTCTACACACACACGTGGGCAGAGCAGCGCGCACACGCACACGCTCGCACAGACACACACACACACTGGCACAAACACACAGGCACACACACACACACACACACACACACACACACACACACACACACACACACACACACACACACAGACACACACACACACACACACACACACACACACACACACACACACACACGCACAGGCCGGGTACCTCGGTAGAAGCCAAAGGCTCCTTCGTAGCGCAGGACCTTCTTGGCGCAGTCGAAGCTGTTCTTGTACATCAGCTCTCCTACAAAGGAGCCCGTGGAGCGCTGGTTCTGCATACGCGTCTTCACCAGGTCAATGGGGTACACCGCCGTTGCACCAGTAGCTAAACACATAACACACGTACACATAGATATTATTAATGTGTAAATATATAATAATAATAATATATTTATTTTATATAGCGGTTTTCATGGCACTCAAAGACACTTTAGAGATAGGCCAAGGCCAAACAAATAACATACAAACACTCAAAGACATACAGAGTACAAAACAGGGACACAACAAAAATAGACAGGCAGTGGAAAGTTCAAGTCCTTGATGAAATGGAACAGTCACATTTGGTGGAGATGATAAGCAAACCCACGACAGGACAGGAGCAGCGATGGAAGGCCGTGGGGATACGAAAATCCGGAGCCTCCCGTCGTGGGGGGCGAGCTCGGCCGATATATACTGTATATTTATATGCACAGCCATTACCATTACTTCGCCAGGTCAATACACCCCTGTTGCACCTGTGGCTCTCACACACCTGTGCACATGGACATGCAAGCACGCACGCACGCACGCACGCACGCACGCACGCACGCACGCACGCACGCACGCAGACACGCACGCAGACACGTACGCACACACACACACACATAGGACTGGGTACCGAAATTCGGTTCCTTAATGGAATTGAATGAAAGGCTAAGGTTCTACTTGGCATCGAAACGTGCCTTGGCTGTCGGTTCCACATTTCGGTTCCTAGATGTCCATCACGTCAGTTATCATTTCGCATTTATAATCCCAGAACGTTAACGCAGTCAGAACGGCAGCCGCTTCTGGCAAAAAATCTGGTAACATTAATTGTGATCATTCTGGCTTGCAGAGACTGCTGGCAGGCTACAACCCCCTTTTAAACAGGTCGTCAAATCATCTATGGATACTAACGCTGTTACGAGAGAAACTACCATCAGCCCATCTTTAATTTGTGTAGGTTTACCGAGAAGAGTAGCCTATTTCTAGCGTTTGTAGACGGCAAAGAATTCAAACTTTGTCTCCGACACAGCCACTGCGAGCCAAGAAACAGCCAGAGGTGTGCAAACGAAGCATTCCATCATTCTCACGCAGATGGTTACATCGGCGTATGAGGAAAGTAAAAGTCGGCAACACTGTTCACTCCACCATGACTCATCAAACAGTGTTGGGGACCTTTTCCCTTTAGTGGTGGGTGCGCGCATTCTCTGACTTTTTGGATTACACCGTGAATCATTGCAAAGTTTAAATTTCATGTCAATAAAATGTAAACTCATATCAGAAGCATCAGGTGAGCTCAGTCACTTTTGGCCGCGAGAGACTTTCTTTGTGCCACGGAAGGCAGTAACGTGTATTATTGAAACTGAAGACTTGATTTCTTCTATGTGGATATTTTTTTTCCGTTTGGTAGCCTATAATTACGGACCATGCAAAGAACTCGAAACAGAGCGCGCCCAGTGCTTCACTGCGTGCGTAACAAGTCGCCTCCGCCCGTTCCCCAAATCCGCCCGCCTACTTATAAGTGATGATAGTTAATTATGTATCCACTGTTTAAGTCAGGAATGGATATCGACATGATACGGAGTTCGTATGCATACAATTTGAAACGGTGATGACATTTAAAACTGAGTCAAACGGCCATAAACAGCATTGTAATGAAGGGTGTCGTAATGGGCAGCCATGAAGGTGGAACTTTAATTTCACGACGACATTCTGGCTAAAAACTTGCCCTGGCTGCTTCCCTGTTTCGCTTTAGGACTACAAGTGTGAACGAAATAAGCAAAACAGCATGAAGGAATAACAGTAGGCTAACGGAAATACCGACGTGACCTGAAATCAAGCGGGCGGAATTGGGAGCCTTTCGCCGGCGAATTGTGCTGAAACTAGATTTTGGACATGCTGGACGTTATCTCCAAATTACGATAGAAAGGGCCACCAATGTTAGCTAATATTGCTCATTACCTCATCTACACAGTTGCCGCTATCCAAAAATATACGATAACATAATCAAATAGTATTTGAAATAGTGACATTATCACGTTCACAGTGAAGTGGGCGGAATTTGGCGACCTTACTTGTTTTAAAAGTGTTTGCAAGAACAGCATACCTGTTAGCTAAAAAAAACTGCAAAATTGCCTGATTTTAAGACAAAAGTTGGAAAAGTTTCAACAGGCCAAATCCTGACAGTCAACGGGACGGCAGTGACAGGTCAGACAGTAGGCTACACCATGCTTTTCCATTTAACAGTCCCTGCGCGAGGCCAAAATCCCCGGGCATGTTTTAAAACGAGCGTGTGCAGCGTAAAAAATTAAATGTGAGTTTCTCCTTGTTGTTTTGCCGCTCAAGTTGTCTGGGGCTGATGCAAAACTTCATGCTGGTTCAGTTTGTAATCAGGTAAATTCGCACGATTGTCTGCGCGATTGCCATGAACATCGACTGTATGACTATGACCTGATGCTCCGATGCAAAGATGCACAACCACGAAATGGATAGGGTTGGATTTAGATTGTAGTTCTCAATTTAAAATAAATTCCCGGGAACTTCAACTGGATAATGAGGTAGGCTCGGTGGTCGTTTGAGATTTTTAAACATTTCGTTCAGTGTTTATAAATTAGGAACCGAAAATGGCACCGTCAGGAACCGGCATTGAAACGTAGGTTCTGGAACCGGAACCGAAACCGAAAAATTCTGATCGGTACTCAGCCCTACACACACACACTTATGTGCTTAGAAAGGCATTGATGTTCCTGAATGGTGATGATGAACCGTGGTTATACAGACATCGCCTGGCAGGTCTGCATGTCATTAACACATTAAAGAAATCAAAACTTTAAAGTTGTTCCGTGTCAAACTACACTACACTCATACGCAGTTAGAAACAAAAGCTAGGCTAACATGTCAAGACCAACCAGTCAAAGCATGTTCACGAATGCCACCCATGGTGATAAAGTCACACATGATTTGCTCATTTCTATTTTGACTCTAAAGCTGTATGTACGCTAGTAGGCACCTCTTAGTATCCTTCAGTAGGGGATCAAAGCCTTGTGTCTGTGGATGTGATTTAGGTGCGTCGATGCATATGGATGCATTGCCCAGACATCAAATAGGCCATAGATCAGAGGCATAGACAGTTCTTTAGAACAGTGATTCCCAACCTTTTTTGGGTTGCGTACCACCTAAGCATCTTAGTTGTGCCATGAGTACCCCCTAATTCCTGTTCTATATCGCTGATGTCCTGATGTGACTGCTCCATATATTTGTTATAATAATAACATTTTTCCAAGTACCCCCTGCAGTGTGCTCGTGTACCCCTAGTGGTACACGTAACCCTGGTTGGGAAACACTGCTTTAGAGCCATTACAGTGGCAGACAAGGAGACGAGGGGAAAGAGGAGGGAGGAGGTGGAAACACGATCTTCCATAGAAGAAAAGAAAGAAAGGAAGGAAGGAAGAAAGGAGAGACGAAAGGAAAAAAAAACATACAACATACACCACCACCACCACCACGGTAGCAAGCCTGTACTTTGGGATGACTGCAAAGTGTCTGCCCCTCGCGACGCCAGTTTCTGCGGGCAAGCTTGTGGAGGGTTCTTATTTACTTTGATCCACGCTGGCGCTGGCTCTGGCTCTCGCCCTTGCTCGTGGTGGGGCTTGCTCGCTCACTCCCTCCCTCGTGCTTACGCGGCAAATATTTACATAACCTCGGGGGTCACTGTATTTATGTATTTTACATTCGGCCATTCAGTGTGCCATCGTTCAGACGGCACGTCTGAAGACAAACAAAGGGAAAGTGCTAGTTTTAAACGCCTAGAAAGCGACCTGGTTCAGCCCCCCAAAAAAACCTGGAAAGCCAAAGCCTTGAGAGTATTTAAGGGACCCATCACCTCAGGGTGCTGGATGAACACAGTGAGAATTACTCAGTTTGTGAAAAAAATAAACAATGTTGCTGAATAAGGTCATCTAAGATTCTGATTAAAATCGGAAAACAAACATCAAACATAAAACCAGAGCTTTGGCAAACGTCTTAAAGGAACAGTCCACCTCATTTCAAGAAATTGTTCATATGTAGTTAAGTGCCAGTAAAATATGAGAATACATAGGATTTTTCATCTATGTGTTTGCATTGCCTAGTATAACAGTATTGGCAAATTAAGCGTAGCAATGCAAGTCTATGGGAACAAACAAAACACCATCAAATGTACTTATAAATGTAAAATTCACCAGAATGCGAAACAGCTATTTAATCCGTCCTGTTGTCACTTGTGGCTTGATGCTAATGCTCCCATTTACTTCCAGTGATTATTCTAAGCTATGTTAATAATTCTGATACCCATAAATCTAAGTACTGAAAACACTGAGAAGAAAATGATATGCAGATTCATTAATCATGCTTGGAAATACTGCATATATGTGAAAATCAACAAAAAGGGTGGACTGTTCCTTCAAGAATATTTGCACTGTAGCAAAAAAAGTATATTTACTGATAGTAAGAGGGAGTTTATTTCCCATATTGAATGCATATTTTCCCTGATCATGCAAGCAGACACAACTGGCAGTGATGACCCTCTTCACTGGCATTATGGCAGAGGTTCCCAAACTTTACCATGACAAGGCTCCCCATATACCGGTGCATTCTAGTCAAGGCCCCCCCTTACATGTGTCGCGCCACAATATTTTTCCTGTGGAACCCCTTTCACCACCAAAGTGGAGGGCCTGTGAGGCAGAGTCCCACTAGGATGTAAAACAATATCAATAGGAATGTGAATAGGAATATTGTTTAGCTTATTTTTGTTTTATTTTATTGCATGCTATTCAGTTTATTCAATTATTTATTTTTTGTTGGGCTATATTTTTCCTGCCATCCTGCCGCGGCCCCCTAGCACCTCCTCGCGGCCCCCCCAGGGTGCCCGGCCCCCACTTTGAAAACCACTGCATAATGGCACAATGCCAAACAGGCTTGCACATTATTTTTCCCAAAACATCACGCAAACTAAGTTGCGACTAGTGGGATTACTCGGTGCCAACAAACATAAGCTGAGGGGACTAGCGCAAGCCTGGAAAGATTTTGTTGAAAGTAAGAGCCTTCATCTATAGGACAAAGACAGAAGATTCAGATCATTTCGAGAGTTTTATGAAAAGTCTTGAGATTTTCCCATAGGTTTACATGCTCTGCTTCGCCTGGATGACGAAGGTACACTAGTGGGGATATAACAGTTAGTCTGAGGAGGAGCCAGAGGGATTAGGAGAGATGACTGGTGGTAAGAGACAGACAGGTGGTGGAAAGAGAGACAGACTGATGGGAAGAGAGCGATAGACGGTTGGTGGAAAGAGAGAGACAGGTGGGAAGAGAGAGAGTGGGAGGATGAGAGAAACAGGTGGGAAGAGAGAGACAGGTGGGAAGAGAGAGAGAGGTGGTGGAAAGAGAGAGGCAGACAGGTGGTGGAGAGAGAGAGACAGACAGGTGGAAAGAGAGAGAGGTGGTGGAAAGAGAGAGAGGGGGCTAGTGTTGTGTAGAGGGGGTGGTTGATGTGAGCGGCAAGAGGTCAGGTGGAAGACAGTTGTGGAGAGAGACAGGTGTAGTGCTGAAGGTAAGGGCTGGAAAGACAGACAGACAGACGGGTGGGGTGCTTGTGTGGTGTAGAGGTGGTTGATGCCAGCCTCAGAAGGACGCAGGGAGAGACAGCTGTGGCGCTGTAGTGAAGTAGTGGCAAGACAGGCCAGTGGGAACTGGCAAGAAACAGGTGCGGTATCGGTGTGGCGTACAGTGCAGGTGGTTGGCGTGAGCGTCAAGAGGGGAAGAAGAGAGAGGCAGGTGTGGTGCTGGAGGAGAGTAGTGGGAACTGGGAAGACAAAAAGGTCAGAAGACACAGGAGCATGTGATGCTAGTGTGGTGTAGAGGTGGTCGGGGTGGAGAGTCAGAGAGGCATGACTGGTGGGTAGAGGAGCGTGGTGTGAACTGGGAAGAAGGAAAACGGGTGTGGTGTCGAGGTGGTTAATGTGAGCGTCAGAACTGGATGATTAGAAGAGAGAGAGAGACAGGTGTGGTGCTGGAGCTGAGTGGTGGGAAGCAGACTGATGGCAAGAGACAGATCGGGTGTGGTGTGGTGTGGTGTGGTGTGGTGTGGTGTGGTGTGGTGTGGTGTGGTGTGGTGGGTGTGAGCATCAGGAGGTTGAGTGGGAGGAGAGAGAGACGGGCGTGGTGCTGCTGGTACTGGAGTCCCAGTGGGGGGACGACAGACAGAGACAGAGAGACAGACAGACGGAAGGATGGACAGACAGACGGACGGACGGAGAGACGGACAGACTCTCGAGGGACGAGTGGTAGGAGAAAGAGAGGTGCGGGTGTGGTACAAAAATGGTTGATTTGATCGCCAGAAGGATGAGACGTAGGCAGGTGTGGCGTTGGTGTAGAGGTCATCGGTGCGTCAGAGGGACAAGTGAAAGCAGGAAGAGAGGTGTAGCACTGGTGTGGTGTAGTCGAGGTGGTTGGTGTGTAGGACTCTTGAACGTCAGAGAGAGGGATGAGGTCTGGGAACTGGAAGACAGAGGTGTGGCACTGGCTGGTAGAGAAACAGGGTAGTACCGAGTGAGACTCCACAACAACAAATATTAGACGACTGTGAGCGTCATAGGGATCAGGAGATGAGCACGAGTGGAGGAGATGAGAACGAGTGGAGGAGATGAGCAGAAGGAGAGGAGGAGTGTGGAGGAGGAGTGGAGGAGGAGAGAAGGAGGAGTAGAGGAGATGAGGAGTGTGGGGGAGGAGTAGAGGAGGAGAGGAGGAGGTGTGGTACTGGGTGTACTCATGAACGGCCATCCGGGTACTTTGCTCCTAAATGTGCGTTACGCCCCTTCATGGGTGAAAACAAACGGAATGTCTCATCAACTTACATGCTACATCGGCTACCCTAAATGAACACAGTGCATGCTTCAGTCATGGCCGTTTGGCAATATTATTTGAACAGCCGGCAACACAACACGTTTTCAGCATGTTGCGTGTGAGCAACGCTTGTCTACAGTTCCTTATCTTTCGTTTATTAAACCCCAACACCACCAATTGACTTGCATTGCCTGTTTTCCCCCACAAATGGGCGTAACGCACATGGAAAACGTCACGCCGTTCATGAGTGTACTGGAAGCATAGTGCACAGGGGAGTGGTTTAATATTTGTTGTGGAGTATGAAGACAGGGGTTGCAGTTAGCGACTTTCTTGGTTGCAATGCAATTTCAATTGAAAAGTGAAGTGAAAGCCCAACTGGGGAAACTCCAACTCCCATCGTCATTGGGACACAGCACTCCGCAGCACTCAAATGTACACTGCAACGAAATTGCATTTTTATGCATCACCCGTGCCAGGGGGCAGTCCCCAATGGCGCCCCAAAGGGAACAGTGTGGCGGAACGGTACCATGCTCAGGGTACCTCAGTCATGGAGGAGGATGGGGAAGAGCACTGGTTAATTACTCCACCCATCAACCTGGCGGGTCGGGAGTCGAACCAGCAATCTTTGGGCAACAAGTCTGACGCCCTAACCGCTTACCCATGACATGCCAATTGGGAACCAAGTAAGTTGCAAACTGGTTAGCAACAAGATCCAGTTCAGCATCAGGAAGAGTTGAGGAGGAGGTGAGGCGTGGTATTGGTGTGTGTTGTTGACTACTAGTAAAGAGGTCTAATATGTCTGTAAAGAGCTCTGTAAGCGTCAGAAAGGGTTGGGGTATAAGGAGGCAAGAGGTATGGTGGTGGTGGTGGTAATGGTGGTGGTGATGGGGGTGTTGGTGAGGGAGGAAAAGTGTGGTGTTGTGAGTTTCAGAGAGGGTTGCGGAGCAGTAGGAGTTGGTTGGTGGGCTAGAAGGCATTAGAATGATGAGTAGGAGCAGTGGTGTCGACTGCTCTGTGAGTTTTGGCAAAGGACGCGCTCAACTTCTTGGAAAAAATTAAAGTCTTTGGGTGCGCGATAAAATGTATCAACTTAAGGAAGAAAAATCTGCACTCACAAACTGCGTCTCATTATTTATTTATATTACCACCATGTCCAAAAAGCAAACGCGTTTCGGCCATCAAGCCATCATCAGTGCTCTGTGAGCATCAGCATGATGAGGGTGGCAGTATTACTAGCCAGGCCATGCCATCCTACACTGTGTGCAGAATTATTAGGCAAACATGTTTTTTGACCATTTTGTCTTTTTTATGCATATTTTCCAACAGCAATCTATATGAACATGAAAACCTATTTGATTTAAGCATTCCAGGTCATGTATATTTGTATAATAAGATGGGGATGTAGTCGAAGGTGCCCAACACCTAATATCAGGTGTGCATAATTATTAGGCAACTTTGTTTTCTTCTGGGAAAATGGGCCACAAAATAGATCTAACAAACTCTGAAATGTCTATAAACAATTTTGAAGAGGGATGTGGCTGTCTTGAAATTTGCAAGATGTTGGTCACGTTCGCACAGAACTATCAGATGCACCGTTACAAAGTCATCAGTCTCTTAAGAAATGTCACTGCCAAACATTGAGAAGAATTTAACGTGAAACTACAAAAAAAATATTACCCTGCAGTCCTATCATATTCCAGAACAGAAACCAACACAGAGTGTCCAGAAAAACAGGGTATTGAGCGCTCAGAGACATGGCCAAGGTAAGAAGGGATGACACCAGACAACCATTCAACAAGTTAATTAAGTCAAAACGGGGGCAAAAATACCTGGGGACAATTTTTTTAAAGGTTTTATGGACTTGGGAAAGTGACTCTTGACAGACAGGGTGGATGAACCCATGGCTGGATCTTTTAGAGGGAGAAAATTGCATATTTTACGAAGACAATGGTATTTATGCAGTAATCTGCTGGTATTTGAGTGGAACTCAGCAACTGATCTGAGTGTGCACATTACTGATCTAGCCATAGGCTCATCAACCTGGTCCATTAACAGTCACTTTCACTAGTTCATAAAACCATTGAAAAAACTGTCTAAAGACATTTCTTGACCCAGTCTTGACTTAAGTGACATGTTGAGTGGTTTTCAGGTTTCAGCCTGTTTTACTCTGAGTGCTGAATACAATGTTCTTGTGGACAGTCGATGTAGGTTTCAGTTCTGGAATATACCAGCACTGCAGGGTAATAGTTTTGTGGTAGTTTCATCTTCAATTCTTCTCAATCTTGCAGTTACTTTGTGAGCACATGTCATGTGACACTGATGGCTTGTAATGGTGCATTAGATGGATGTGACCAATATTTCAAGACAGCCACACCCCTCTAGAAGACTTCAAAATTGTTTATAGTCTTTACAAAGTTTGTTAGATCTCTTTTGTGGCTCATTTTCCCAGAGGAAAACAAAGTTGCCTAATAATTATGCACACTAATTTTGCCCTGATATAGGGTATTGGGCTCCTTCGATCACACTGTCTCTTATTATACCAATATGCATGACCTGGAATGCTTAAATCCAATAGGTGTTCATGTCCATAAAGGGTGGTGGTGGACAATATGCATAAAATGGACGATATTGTCAAAAAACTTGTTTGCCTAATAATTCTGCACACAGTGTAGTGACGCAACACCTTCAGGTCTGATTAGACTTCTGCAACTGCGCTCGTCAAAAGTCGCTTGGGAGTGGCCACGAACCAACATTGTATTCATGCATCTGCGAGTTCTGCGAGGTCCGAGGTCTCGTCGCGAGCCACATTTTAAATTTTGCGATTACTTTCACTACATTGTAACTAAGCACTGCGGTCATTATTAAGCAATGTTGCTTTCTAACCCGGTTAGCTAGGTATTTTCACACAAATTGCAAAGGCAATGCACTGGTATCATTACAGGTGCTGGTCAACGAATTAGAATAATTTGAAATAGTGCAATCATTAAATTCTTTGAATGCATTTTTTGTGCAGAAAGCAAATCAGGTGTTCACCGCACCTGTCCTACTCGTTAGACTAATCACATAACTCGTTACCTGTAAAAAATTTGCTCAGCTGAGCTTTCCAAAAGGCCCATTTAGGCCATTTAACTGTGACAATGTTAAATTGAATTAGAATAATGGAGAAACCGTTTCATTGAATTAGAATCATTTTTATTATAATTAGAATCATCACTTTCTCAGTATTTTGTGGCTGCCCCCTTGGCTTGTATGACTGCCTGAATCTCCGCGGCATCGATTTGACCAGCTTGTCGCAAGTTTCCGCACTCACAGCTTCCCAGGCAGTGGCGATGTTCTGCTTCAGTTGGTCCAGCGTAGTAGGCTTTCCGTCGCAAATTTTCCGCTTGACGATGGCCCAAAGGTTTTCAATGACATTGAGGTCAGGCGAGTTGGCCGGCCATGCCAAAACTTCAAGCTGTTTTTAGTGAACCAATCTTTGGTCGACTTTGCCGCATGAGCCGGTGCAAGATCCTGTTGAAATATGAAGTCTTCTTCGCCGAACTGTTCCTCAACAGTCGGAATCAGGAACGTTTCCAGAACATCTTGATATACAGCAGCATTGACAGTCTTCTTGAGGAAGCAGTTTCCCTAGACCTCGAGCGGACATGCATCCCCAGACCATAACGCTCTGGGGAAACTTAAGGGATCTTTTCACGCACTCGTGGTTGTAGGTTTCGCCACCACGACGCCAGACACGAGGACCTTGGTCACCGAAAGAGATGCAGAAGCGTGATTCGTTACTGAAGACCACTTTCTGCCAGTCTTCAGCAGTCCACTCGCCGTGTTCTTTGGCCCACTTCAGCCGTTTCTCCATTTGTTTCTTGTTCAGCATCGGTTTTACTGCTGGAACGTGAGATTTGAAGCCGAGTTCGCGCAGACGACGGTAAGTGGTTGATCTGGAGACGTCAGCGCCGGTCGGCTTGTTCCACAAGTCGGTGAGCTCGGAAGTGGATTGAACCGGTTGCTGACTGCGATCTTTCTCAGCTGCTTGTTGTCGCGAGCAGAAGTTTTTCGGACGCCGGAACAGTTGGTGCGCTTGCTGCAGTTTTTCTTGAAAGCTTTGCAGACGGAAGACTGGCTGATGCTGAGCTGCTCAGCAATTTTTGTTTGGGTCAAGCCTTGTTGGCGAAGGGCTTAAATTTGAGCCACTATTCCGGTTGAGAGGTTGCGCTGCTTACCCATGATTGATTTTACAACTTAGAAATTCTACTCAACCCTGACTTTATACTGCACAGTAGGGATGCAAATGATTAATCGACTTTAATCGACCAATGCATTAATCGATTAAAAAAACATTAATCGCAATTAATCGACAATTCAACTGACAACAGACCCAGGTGAAATGGGCATATGAAGAGTGTGTGTGAAGAGGGGTGTGAATAGTGGGAATATTTAAATCACCTCTGGATTAAAGAATTGAAATAAAATTAATTTAAATGTGGTATTTTATGTACATTTTTTAGATTTAGTAGTTTATTTCCGAGAAACATCGCTTATCAATTAATCGTAAGTCGATCGATAAGACTATCAACTAATGATTAATGAATTAATCGATAATTTGCATCCCTACTGCACAGTGAACACTTTTCACAGAAAACAAAAAATCGAGCATTTATTCTAATTCAATGAAACGGTTTCTCCATTATTCTAATTCAATAAAACAACAGTGTCACAGTTAAATGGCCTAAATGGGCCTTTTGGAATGCTCAGCTGAGCAATTTTTTTTACAGGTAACGAGTTCTGTGATTAGTCTAACGAGTAGGACAGGTGCGGTGAACACCTGATTTGCTTTCTGCACAAAAAATGCATTCAAAGAATTTAATGATTGCACTATTTCAAATTATTCTAATTCGTTGACCAGCACCTGTATTTGACATTGCAGTCTGTTTTCACGAGCAGAAAATGCAAGCATGTAAAGACAGTTGATTCTCTATGTGTGTTTACATTCGGTGGAGGAAGCTACGGTAGTAAAACCGCAGGCATTGTGCCACGATTGTTCAATTGATGCATAGTTTGTTACTTAGCTTGTAACTTCGTGTATTTACACACATTTACACAAGGCATTAATATAGTTTTTAACAGAATACAGCTCTGCTCTCGCAAACTACTGGCATTGCGCTGCCACAAGAACAGAACAAGGAAGTTGCGAGACGACCAATCATAGCGATTTTTGTCTGCGTCCTACGCGTCCGTCCGACGGATAGTTAGAATTTTTTCGAGGCGCTCGAGGACGGGCGCAGAGCCTCTGCGAGGGGGGCGTGGACTCGCACAGACAGAAGACGGACGGACGCAGAGGCTATGCGTACGAAGCATAAATCTAGCTTTCAGCGTTGCTTCTAGTCACGCCAAGAGCAATACAAATATCTGTTCTGCGTTCCCCAGAAATCGGGAACTCATCCTACTATGTCGGGAAGCAAACGACCATTAGCAAACCAAGGGAGGCAGGTCAACCTTGCCATTTAGGAAATGTTAATTGTTATGTTCTTGGTCAGACCAAGTCTCGAAGAGATTTGAAAGTTGATGATAATCAGGGCTAAGTATTACAGCCTGCAGTTAGATTAATAACAACAAAATGAATAAAATGGGTTGATGAAGAGGACAAATATTAGGGAAAAAATGAAGGTGGAGTGGTGTTGTGGTGTTTGCATCAGCAGATCTGGGGTGTGGTAGTGATGAGGTTGGTGGTCTGTTTTATGTGGGGAACTCGATGAGCGTCAGAGTGGTATGTGGTCGAGTGGAGAGGTGTGGTGTGGGTTGTGCGAGTTGGGTGATCTGCACTAACCTGAAGGTTTGCTGTTAGCATTAGTGGTCTGATATTTGATTTGTGGAGTCTGAACTGTGCTCTGTAAACGTCATGGGAGTGGAGGTGTGTTGTTGTTGCTGTTGGTGTTGGTGTTATGCAACGTAATGGTTGTGGTGGCGCATTACCTCCAGCGATGGAGCCCAGGGTGAAGCGGTAGGCCGACTCAGCAGCCTGTAGCCACACTGGCCGCGTGCCTTCACCAGCTGACTGCTGCAGAGAGACACACGGGGAGAGAGAGAGACAGAGGAGGGGTGAGAAGGATAGGTTTGGCTGCTTGGCCTATTCGCCAGCATGGTAGTACATAAAAAGAAATGATCCTGTGCCTCAATCTTTAGCATTTTTTTTTCATTAGTTTTTTTTTTTAAGAAAAATTATTTACTCTCAATGTAGAAATCATTTTTTTTCTTGTCAAATCTGTCGAGCCCGACATCAGGCACTAAGTCTGATACCCATCAGCACATGACATCAAACGAGTTTTGTGTTGAAGTGAAGCAGGTATTAACAACAAGCACTTTCGTACAGAATGCTGTGGAAAACTGCGGATCAGCATTGAATCAAAGGTGCCTGGCGCTAAGAAAAAGGCTAATTGCTCATTTAAACACATTGGCCGTTTTATGGCTTAAACAGTGTACAAATTCATATCACATAGAAAAAATAAAATAAAATGCATCACAAATAAATATATATGGAGGTAAAATATACTTTGTGAGGGTCATAAGAAAAACAGTCAGAGAGGGACAGGAAGGTAAAGAGGGGTGAATGTGTGGTGAAAGAGAGGAAGAAAACGTGATGGAAAAAAAGAGGAAGAAAGGAAGCCGGGGGAGAGGGAAGACAAGAAACAGGTACAAACGAGTGATACAAAGACGCACACAGTCGGATGAGAGGAACTGAAAAGAGCAGAAATTCAGAATATGGAACTAACAAAGTCAAAGAGGAAACAAGAGGGAGCAAAACGAGTGTGAAAAAAACACTCATTAGGGAACCTGAGAAATGGACAGAGAGAGAGAGTGGGGAGGAAGGGTAAAATAAACGGGGAGAAAGAGAGACTAACCACATATTTAAACTGGCCACAGGGGCATAGCACTTTTACAAGACAGACATTTACACTGTGAAAGTGTGCAGCTGAATCAAGATTCTCAACCATTCGCACACAAGCACGCCCGCACACACGCGCACACGCGCACACGCGCACACACACACACACTATGCTGGACAATTGTCTGGGCCACAGAAAGCCAGTTATTGGATTTGGAGAAGCTGCTCTCCCACTACTCTATGGAGGGAGATGGCAGAAGAGGTCCATTCTGTGCTGCACACTTGGTTTAAGTGCCCCAATCTGACACAATTGTAGCACAGCAGCGCACACAGGAGGCCTTAACATCCATTCAATGTCTTAAAAAAATTGTAAACATGCTTTGGCTTGAGATTTCATTTATTACATCTCATTGTAGGTGTATAAGAGTAAAATTGAAAGGATGAAGTGTGTGTGTGTGTGTGTGTGTGTGTGTGTGTGTGTGTGTGTGTGTGTGTGTGTGTGTGTGTGTGTGTGTGTGTGGTGTGTGTGTGGTGTGTGTGTGGTGTGTGTGTGTGGTGTGTGTGTGAGAAAACTGAATGGGAAGCCACTTGTTACTACTACATACATACATATGGCCATGAGTGTCCGTCTGTGTGTCAGCCATGTTAAGATAACCCGTTTACAGTGCGGCTCTGTTGGTCATATACACTGTACGGCCATGCGTCCGATGTTAAGATGTTAACCCGTTTACAACGCTGCTCTTGTCATACATGACGGTATGTCTGGTCTGTATGCCAGGACAGTTTACAGTGCTGGTTTGACCATGTGCCAGGTATGGCGAGCACTTTTATCTCATTTTATCTCTGTCCCACTGATGTGGGGATAGAAAAACATGCCACAAAGATGCCGCTTTGTGTTTTTTGCATCTTTTATGGGCTGCGAACGAGTCACATTCCTCCACACTTGGTAATCATGAATAGAGGACAGGACAAACAAACACAGAAGCACATGCTTACATAGACATGCGTATGCACACACAGACACACGCACACAAACATACAGATGTAGACACACACACACAGACATACACACACCTCTAGCTTACCTGTCTCTGGACTTCAGCCAGGTGATAAGGCAGAGCGCCCTCCTCTAATGGTGCTATCCTCTCAATGTCTGCATGGTTCAGTCGCCTACACACACACACACACGCGCACGCACGCACGCGCACACGCAGAGTTAACACTGGTTGCCATGGCTACTCTTCACAACACACTTGGCCAGAGAGCATACTGTAAGGAAGGATTTAGTTTCTTGCCACTCTTAAAGTTTTTTTTGGACCGCTTCTCTCTCTCTTCTCTGTTCTTCTTGTTTTTGGGTGGGGGTGGTTGGTTATATTTTACTGGTGGTGACTTTTCACCGAGTCTGACCACTTTCACTGTCAGTGACTGTGACCACAGACAAACAGAGTAAAAATGTTGCCCTCTAAAGTGGGCAACCAAAGAGAACCCCAAAAAAAGACAACAGAGAACGCTCTAGAAGGAGCAGAAAAAGGAGAACAACGTACAGCAGAAAACGGAATGAGCTGGTGACAGATAGATAACTTCTTTTTGTGTTGCTTTTCTGAAAATCTATAAAAAAGGATACAGTTCTTGACTGGGATTCTTTTTTCTTTGCTTTGTTTGAATTTTGTCTTACTTTGTGTTTTTGCAACTGTGCTCTTTTTTTTTTTTTACCTCTCTAAGGGTTAAGTGTTGGTATTTGTGTACAGTATATGACATATTTGGCTTATACATCTAATCCAAGAAATCACTGGAGTTAAAAATGTAAGCCATAGAGAGAGAAAAGAGAGAGAGAGAAAAAAAGAGAGAGAGAAAAGAGAGAGAGAGAGAAAAAAAAAGGAGAGAGAGAGAGAGAGAGAGAGAGAGAGAAAGAGAGAAAGAGAGTGAGGCGTGAGAAGTCAGGCCTAGGAACCACATAAGCCGTATAACAGCAATAGAGAAAGCTGACCACTTTTACGCTACAATGTCCACTTGTAAAATGCACCCAAAAGACAAACCACAAAAATAAAAAAGCAATAAAAAGAGCTGAAATGTTCAGTTAGCATTGTCTTAGATGAAGGTCAGTGCCCTTTATGTTACAAGAGAAAGCTTCCAGTGCAGCAACTGCAAAAAAACACACACAAAAAACACTTTTTCTCCATTT
This sequence comes from Engraulis encrasicolus, assembly GCF_034702125.1. Classification (NCBI taxonomy): domain Eukaryota; kingdom Metazoa; phylum Chordata; class Actinopteri; order Clupeiformes; family Engraulidae; genus Engraulis; species Engraulis encrasicolus. The sequence continues at coordinate 23,937,438 of NC_085868.1, forward strand.
GGGTCCCCAAAAATGGTATAGCACACTGTGTTAATGCACCCCATGCCATTCGGATCCTACCAGAGTCATCTCCCAACCCTAGTTCCTCTCTTTCCCTCACCCATTTCTCATCATCGCTTCACTGTTTTGTCTAGGCACGAAATTAACCAAAACAAAAGTTCACTCTACAACAAAGTAAGCTACCAGACAATGCCTTCCACCCCCTTGAGTGCGTCCACATGGATATAGTGCAGAGCCGGCGGGCCCATAACGCTCACTACGCTCTCTGCGTAGGGCCTCGCGTTGCCCATGACGTCACTTACGTTGAGGTAAAAAAAATAAAAAAAATAAAAAATAGGCTAATTTAAAAAACGACGAACTTATTATTGATTCCGTCACGTATATAGACCTAGGGCCTACGCGGTTCACCCCTTCTTCTGTGGTTAATTTCGGATGGAACAGGAGTGAGAATCTTGAGTGAGAATCTCACAACAATGCCGAGTTCCTGCCCATGTCAGTCAGTGCATCATTGGTCAGTGCGCATTACCAGCGTTCCTTGCGTTACCGCGGGAACTTAAGTCCGCCTGTGTAATCGAATCAACAGGAATAATCAAGAAAATTATGTCTTGCCGTCAATGTCTTACTGCTGTTTCGAAAGCTGTAGTAGCTGCCTAGTTGAGAAACATCAGCTGACTTCTAGCCCGAGAAACGTGAGTGCAATCGAATCAGCGGAGAAGAGTATGAGATAGGAAGGGGTGCCGTGTGTGTGTGTGTGTGCGTTTGCGTGTGCGTGTACTTGTACTTGACTTGATTTTTTTTAATAGTTAGGGGGGCCCCTTGGCATATTTTTGCTTAGGGCCCCACAGAGGTCAGAACCGGCTCTGATATAGTGCATTCTCAAACACCAGGAAAACCCATGGTCAATAGAATGATTTGATTTAATAGGAGGATACCATTTGGCGTTCCAGTGAACATTCACCAAGTCAGCCATTCAGGCATTGTTTTCACCAAAATCAGGCACCCACCATACTCATTTGGGGGAATGCACAAGAAAATAGTCATTGAATTGCATAGGTTGGACGTCTTATTTCAATGCACTTTCAATAGTGTTATCAGAGATCTTATAGACAGATGTGTCATTCTACAGGGTTTCTGCACATTTTGGATCACCAAATATAAGACTTTTTAAGACAAATATAAGACCTCTGATGATAAAATATAAGACCACCGCTCGGGGTGAGGCATTGCAATATTGCTAATGTTATTAGTTTGCATTGCTATAATGAAATGTAAGCCTAGTACATAATTATATTTATTATATGGTTGTGACGTCATCTGTCGAATGCTCCATTCATTTCAACGGGGCTCCCCAACGTTCGGACGTCTGTTATTTTTCGATAACGGACGGGTTGGTCTATAACAGACCGCTGTCAATGGCAACAAGACTTTTCACTGCTAAAGCGACTTTTCAACAAGACTCTAATCAGCTGCTGTGATAGACAGCACCCGTTGTCCTGGCTACCGCTGTCAATGGCAACAAGACGTTCACTGCTAAAGCCACAAGTCAGCGAATGTTTCATATCACTCCGCAGGGTGTCCGGTCTTTTGTCACTCTAATCAGCTGCTGTGATAGGCAACACCTGTTGTCCTGGCTAGCCTCCTAGCTGTTGCCTAGCGGTGTTCCACAACGGCACTGTTTTGTTTTGCGCAGCAACAATCTTAACATTAAATAGGTCTAAAGAAATGTCCCCGCATGTGTGAATCATTTAAGTATATCCATATAATAAGCGGGTTAACTTTCGGCGAGTCGGTCGCTTTGTGGAATAGCAGCACTTCAGAGAGAACAAGACCCCTCCGCTCCGCGTCGGGGTCTAAAGATTCTCTCTGTCGTGCTGCTATTCCACGGTAGCGACCTTCTCGCCGAACGTTAACCCTTACATAACAAACAATATTATATGACTACTGTGCTTTTATAGTGTAGCCTAGGGTAAACACAGTGTAAGCAGTAGCAAGGTGTAACTGATCTGTAGGCCTACAGACACCATGCATGCATATGGTCAGTTAACTGACAACTGGGATTTAATTGAGGGTCCCACGCATGTTTTGACGGCCTATGGAAAAATCAGATGAATGTTCATCAAATGCCTTTAAATGTACACATTAAAAATGGCTCAACAATTCATCATTTCTGATGGATAAATAGTTGAATGCACTTTGCTATTAGGAGAGAGGACACCTGGTGTCAAAAGGGTTAAATGTATGACTACTCTGAGTGCCGTTCCTCCTACTCCAGCTCGCTTTATCAGAGACGGGTAGCAGAAGCAAGCGTTCTACTTTGAGCTTAGCCTGTCTGTAGTTTGTTGTTCTCTAGAATGTGCGCAAGAAACAGCGCACAACTTGGAAGCGCTTTCCAGCATGTCCATAACAAGCATTTAGCGCGTTTACCGTTGCCCATCTGGTTACCGATTTGGACATTACGCACCTCGCCAGATCATTGGCTTCGTACATATTCTGTTAAGTTACTCATCCGATTTCGTATTGCCTCGCGCTCACTTCCTCTTGCTGCCATCATGTTAACGAAATCATTTTGCATTTGACAGAGGCATCAAATAGCCTGTCACGTAGCTAGAGGCGATTTTGAAAGTGTAGGCTATTGTATGAAGGAACAATTATTTTCGAATACGGTCATAATGGACTTTATGAAATGAACCCTTTACATTTAGCAAACGCTTCTTCCCAAACGCGAGGGCATGGCTAACATGCTTACGATAGACAACATTCAAAACTTACACTCAACGACTGATTAGGCTATGCGTCCTCCCGACACAGTTAACATCAAGCTTCATATTCCGACGTTGCTGTGGATAGCAGCTAACCGTTTTATTTCTTGTCCTCAAGCCACATTTCACTGAACGTGCATCTATCTACCCATCTCGATTCACGTTCATATTTTTTCGACCACTTTTTTGACTGTTTCTACTAGAACATGCAAGTAGGCTAGACGCTGCGCCCACAGGTCTGCGGTTGCCCCCCGCTGTGTGGCCAGCGGGCTGCGCTGCGCCACAAACACAGATCCGTTTCCTCTACTTTTCCGCATCTTGATAAGGGACGTACGCCGGTTAAATAAGGTTTATAGCGTCAAAAAAATAGACCTTTTTTCTTACATTCAAGCTACCCAGATGAAATATAAGACCTCCCACGTAAATATAATACCACACTTCCAAAAATTGGCGAAATATAATGCTTTATAAGACCTTAAAAAAAATATATTAAAAGTAAGACTTTATAAGACTTTTTAAGGATCCGCGGAGACCCTGTTCTAGTTCTTTTCTGGTATCCATGTGATGTCGGGTGAACGCCCCTTTAGGAGGCCTTCAGAGTCCTGAGATTGAGAATAAATGGATTCCCCTTAGCGCTGGAGATGGCGGTAGCGCACTTGTTGTGCAAACACCTCAAAAAGAGAAGAAGAAGGAGTGGACAACGCCCCCTTAGGAGACCCAACTTGAGCACACTCTTTTGCATTGGGTGGGCGTGTTTGAATCCTCTTTATTACTCTACCCTCTTTGGTGTTATGTTTAACTATGTGAAGTGGCGATATGAAGATATTGACAATAAATCCAAATTTGATCTGGAGAATGTTCTTACCCGGTCTGGGAGTGAAGGCCAGACAGCTGGTAGAGGATGTCGATCTCCATGGGAGTGATCTGGCCGAACTTATTAGCCGCGTGGATAAACTCCTCTGGAGGATGGATAAAAGCACAAAACCCAAATGAATCAAGTGAAACAGCGTTTCTTTGTGGGAGCTTTGCGTGGTGTGTGTGTGTGTGTGTGTGTGTGTGTGTGTGTGTGTGTGTGTGTGTGTGTGTGTGTGTGTGTGTGTGTGTGTACCTTTGGTGATCAGCGTGTCCTTGCGTGAGCCTGCAGCAGTGCTGTAGATCTTGCGGATGAGCTCCATGTTGTTGAGCAGAGAGTTGAAGGCGTTGAAGTAAGAGAAGCTGACCACGTGGGAGGTGCCGCCCCCTGCAGCCTGGGAGGGGAAATAACAAGAGCAGGTGTGTCAGGAAGACCTTAGTTACTGGGTGCAATCCAAAACATGTTCCTCCTGTCTTTTCCCGTTGCTTACAGCCTCTTGCCTCGGTGTTGGCCTGCCTTGTCCGTGGAGAAAACAAGAACGTTTCCTGGGGTCATCCTAGATAGAGGTGACTTTTGGGTGGCTTTTAAACATCTTGACTGCAATTGAGGTAATGCTCTTTTGCGAGATATTGACGAGAACCGAAGAGCAAGGTTGACTGGAGCAATGTATTGAAATATTTGACATCTGACATACCAAGTAGCAGCTTGGGAATGTGTCTAACACACTAGAGTCAATTTTTTAAGTGTGTTTTCTAAGTACTTTGTCTCTGACTTACCGAGACCAGGTTCTCCTCCACGAAGGGCGTGAGCACGTGGTGCCTGATGGTGACCATGATGTCGCTGAAGTCCATGGCGGAGATGACGCCCGTCTTGCCCTTGTCCTTAAGGGCAAACGCCTGCCGGGCATGCTCCAGCTGCAGCTCCTATGGCAAGAGCACAGGGACAAACCTCAGTCTCAGAGATTGAATGGAACATCACACACACACTGCGCTGAGGATGGTCTGAATGGGACCGAAACGTTTGCACTGTTCACTTGGGTAGTACTTTTTTTTATTTTTTTCGAAACAAGCAATAAAAGGACACTATTGCATCGGCATACAAGGTGTGCGAGTTCCCCTTACTTGATCCTATACATCACACACACACACACACACGCACACACACACACGCACGCACGCACGCACGCACACAAGGATACTAATTTTCACTCATATCTTTTCTCTTTGGTCAGAGTTCCCATTACACACTTCTTCTTGGGGAGTATGTTCGTATGTTTGCTTCTTTTCCCACAGGTGTTAAGTTACAATCCTCTTAACAGTGCTTACAAAGCCTTGCCGAGCTCTGCAAACAATAACCTGGAAATAGTCCAGATATTTACATGACGATATAAAACCCAGCTCAAAGAAGGACCCATTTACAAATACATGCCACCATTAGAATAGCCAGGATCTCCGAAATGGCAGAATAAAAAGGTACTGGCAAGGTACTTGCAAGTCAAGTACGAGTTCAAGAACAATACAACCGCATGATTTTTGCTCACCGGCCACTGTGGCTAGTGGTTTTCCTGAGTCACTAGCCAATCATCCTTTCTGCTAGCCAGGGTTTTGTCGTTTTTTTCTTGCATTTAAATACAAAAAAAGTGATGCAACTACTGTGACTTGTAACACCAACGAGTAAGTTACCTGTCTAAGTGGCTAGTGGGACTGAAACTGAATCTGCTACTAGCCAAAGCCAAGTTTTACCAGCATTTGGCTGGTCAGGTGCCAGTGTCAAGCCCTGTTCCAAATCCAATTCAACCAAGTGATCATTCAACCAGGTCATTTGGAATATGTGGCACTGTAGCGTGAACTAATGAATGCAGGTGTCCCCATCACTGCCTTAGTAGGCCAACACGGGGGAAAAGGCATGGTACGATCAAACATATTCAAACTCCTTCCCTAAAATTTGAATATGGCAAACACAAGACCATGAGTCACACAACAACGCTCCTCCAGCTGTGCTGAAGAGTCACAAGTGAACTGATCATCAGACACACACACACACACACACACACCCACACAGACACACACAGACACACACACACACACCTGTGAAACGGGGACGTGTGGCTGCATGAATGTTATGTTTTGAATTTTCTAGAAACAAAAATCATGATTGCATCCTGGAAAATGTGTTGCCACACACCGATTGTTCTTGGGTAAAATTCTACTGTTTAACTCCACTGTATTATGTGGCCATCTTCAGGCTGTATTTGTGTGTGTGCGTGTGCGTGCGTGCGTGTGTGTGTGTGTGTGTGTCGTGTGTTGTTTTCAGTCACCGTTTTTTAGGCTACGGTACTAATTCTTGCAGGCAATGTGTTGTGGCATTCCATAATTGCTTAAGTTTGTTTGCTGTTGCCATGTTGCTCGCTGTCTTCCTCTTATAACTGTTGCTAGTTGGGACTCAAATGACATGAAGTCAGTGTAGCCATCTAAAAACCTGAAGACAAAAAATAATTCCAAAGGATGGCCTGATTTTAAATGAAAGCACCTTGCAGGTTGAAAACTTACAGGCAAAAAAAAGATGCAACGCATGGATGAGGCAGTTTTCAATTGTGTTATTCTGTGCACAACGCAACTGAATTGGGAGTGTGGCAGTTAACACCCAAAAAAACCGTGTCAAAACAAACATCACATGGGAAACCCTGCCCCATAGCTGCAGGCACATAAGCACCACAGATGCGGAGTCCATGTGGAACTGTCAAAGCTGTTTGACATGTACTACACATTCAGCTCCACAGTCCACACGCTCCCACCACATGATAACACTCGCTTTGTCAGACCCTCTGAGTAGCAGTGTTCTCATGTGGTCCAGCAACCTCAGTGGTTCTCAACCTTTTTTGAACAAACGCCTCCATGACCTCATCATAAGCCATCCAACGCCCCCCTTAGTGTTGAAAAATAAAATGGACCAATCCTCCCCAATGGTAACTAAGCCCCGCCCTGACTCAGCGGCAATAATATCAAGGGCCCCCTTACGCCCCCTGGGGGGTGGTAGCACCCCTGTTGGGAAACACTAAGCAACCTGGACGAAGCGCACCAGAACCCAAAGCCCCGCTCCTCCCTTCACATTAGCACTTGTTTATTTTCTCATCCCTTGCTTTCACGATAACCCCCCCACTTTTCTCTCTCTCTCTCTCTCTCTCTCTCTCTCTCTCTCTCTCTCTCTCTCTCTCTCTCTCTCTCTCTCTCTCTCTCTCTCTCTCTCTCTCTCTCTCTCTCTCTCTCTCTCTCTCTCTCTCTCTCTCTCTCTCTCTCTCTCTCTCTCTCTCTCTCTCTTCTCTCTCTCTCTCTCTCTCTCTCTCTCTCTCTCTCTCTCTCTCTCTCTCTCTCTCTCTCTCTCTCTCTAACCCCCACCCCCTCCTATCAGAGGCCTACGGGCCAAGTAATTTGAAACCTTTTTTCCTGGAACACAAACAGGAAACAGGTGCACGTCGGCCAATCAGACGTGATTAGAGATGACAGGTGAGCAATCAGGAGAGGGGCCGGGGGGTCAGAACGCCTGTCACAACCAATGATATTCCCCCGAGCGGACCGTCCTGACGTGCATTAAGACTTGCGCAGACATTCCGCACCTCCTGTGCTGCATATATACACACAAGTCCGTCAAGACAAATAAATGGACACAAATATGTAAATAGATTACAATTAGCCGAAGGCTGATGATTTAAAAAGGCTGGGTATTATGTTCAGCATCTACCAAGGTATGACGTACATGAACAAATATAACTTTTTCATTTTTAGGAATGTGTTGTGTGAAAAAAAGAAAACAGAAAAAGAAAGAGGGGAAAAAAGAGAGCAAGAAAACAGTTCTCCAACATTGTGGAATTACACATAACTCCAATTAGAAGGTTGTGGACACGTGGTTTTTGTTGGATTTCATTAAAGCACTGCTACTGTCAGTTGGGAAGTGTTGCTGATCTTCCAAGGAGGGTGCCAAGTATCTGAATCTCAATCTGATTCATTTAACATGCATATCTGAATATGTATGTATACATATCTAAATATGTAGGTGTAATGTAATCTCTAGTGATTTGGACAGACACATACCACATTTTGTTTTCTGTGGGAGAGGTCGGAGAGTGACTGATTTCCAGAACCGAGTTGGCCAGGAGGTGATTGGTTAGTAGGGCAATTAACTTGAAAATGTTGCATAGCGTGCCTTTAAGCCTCACCTGCAGGAACTGGGTGAACTCCAGGTAGTTGAGGCGTTTCTTGAGGTCATGTCCGAAGTGCAGGTGGATGAACTCGCCGTCCCAGTTGAAGGGAATGTGGTGATGCACCGTGGTCTGGCTGAAGATGTCGCGCACATTCTCTGCAGAGTGGGGAGGTGAAAAGACACCCAGAGTGAGTAAAGGCCCAGAACAGGCTTGCAGCAGGACGTGGATGCATGAGCACAAATGCATTGCTATGTGTATTTTATGTCAATTTTGTGTGAGGTAGGACACAAGGTACACAGATGTGTGTGTTCGCCGCAATATTAACAACGGCGACGGCCGATGTTCCCAATTTCCATATTGAGAGTCAAGCAATGGCGGAAAATATTAATGAGATCCCCGTTGGCCATCTGCCCCCTACCTACATCATACCTCCAGTATCTTGCGAGGCGCTCTGATAGCTCTTTTGCAAGTATGTACACTCATTCAATTTCACACACAGTTGCATGCGCAATTTAAGTCAAGCAGAAACCATATCCCAAGCCTAAACACATCCTAGAGGAAAAAAAACCCTAATGAGCACAAATACATGAAAGGAATACTCGATTTTATGGTGACACGAATGGTAGCAGTATTCAGTCATGTAAGCACTTCGTTTCAGTAATATTCTGGCTGTAAAATGCCGTGCCACACATGTAAAGAGAACTTGTTTTTATTTGAATGCTGACGATATTCTGTTTGAAACTGAAATATTCTGTGTACATCACGGTGCTCAATGAATACTAGTAATAAGGGTGGAGAAAAGAGACCCATAATTGAGTAACCGCCCGAATACAGCGGCCGCGACCTGAGTGAGGCGTGCAATGGAAGTAACTTAGTATTGAGTCACGCGACAAAAGCGATTCGCGTGACTAGAGGCGATTCGTGCGACGAGAGCGACAGTTTGTAGTTGAACTCCTGGGAATATTATGCAAATTAGCTATGACGGGTTCAGCGACAGCCGCCAAAACCAATGGGAACGCTGGAATGCTTACATTGTGCTTTTAACGGACATACTCTAGTAGTCGCTTCAATCGCTCTAGCTGCACAGAAGTAATTCTCTGTCCCTTGAATCTCATCGCGGCCGATGCATTCGCCCGGTCACACCATTACTTTAAGGAGGAGCAGAGACACCCGTGATGAGTTAGACTAATGCTGCTTTATTGCCGCCACCCAGTTCTCCATTTTATCAAAAGTGTTGCGATGAAAGAAAAGTGACTGCAACGGCAACTAAAGTTGATTGCAATGCAATTCCCCACGATGCTTTCGAGAAACGAACCCCACAACGGGTGTCAGTACTGGTTCCCGCACCAGTTACATTAGGAACCAAAGTACTCACCGGTGAACACAAGACCCATGCTCAAACCGTCTGTTTGTTTTACCATGTGACTTGAACAAACCTGCTGAAGTCTACTTTGTTGCCACAATTTGCTTGTTTTACATTTTTTTTTTTAATTCATCGGGAACCACATTTTAGGTTCCCAAACAATCTGATATTTGGCATGAATACAGGCTTCATTTCCAGCCAGCATGGGGGGAGCAGCATGGTTCTCTGTTGAAAACGCTACATGAGGCTTGATGCCTTGTGGGTATTAGGATGCACAACAAATGGAGGCAAAGGAACTGTTCATTTGTGTATGTGCGAGAATGAAAGTGCAAGTCTATTCGAGTGAGTGTGTGTGCACGCGTACAGTGCAAGTGTGCACGTTTTATGGTTGTAATCCAAAATCTCCATAACAATCAAGCTATTGTCCTTTAACAGCAAGTGGCACTTGTGAATAAAACCTGGCATCATTTACATGCACATACACGAACGCGTGCGCACGCACGCACACACACACGACTCACCAAAGGAAATGTCTCCAGTGCCAGTCTTATCAAAGAGCTGAAAGGCCACTATGAACAGGGCGTCTGGTACACACAGCACAGACTCGAAGGCCAAGAACTCCTGAAAAGAAATAAGCCTGTGGGAGAGAGAGAGAGAGAGAGAGAGAGAGAGAGAGAGAGAGAGAGAGAGAGAGAGAGAGAGAGAGAGAGAGAGAGAGAGAGAGAGAGAGAGAGAGAGAGAGAGAGAGAGAGAGACAGAGACAGACACAGAGACAGACACAGAGACAGACACAGACACAGACACAGACACAGACACAGACACAGACACACACCGGTAGTTACAAACATGAGCCAAAATGGTCACACGACTTACACTACTTTCCTGTAAACAAAACACAATAACAAAGCTTAAACTGTACTGCCAAATGCATGGCTTGTCAGTTTGACTGCTATAACTGTGATTCAGTCAGAAACTCATTGTACAACGTACCCTTAAAAAACTTTCTAGAGTAACAGTTATTTTAAAAATCTTCATGGTTGTTACATTTCAAACGGCTCAGCTATTTTAGTCAGGTCTATCTGATTTCGAGATGCATCCTAAAAAAAGACATTTGTATTTGTATTCCAGTGGACCTTTTGAAAATGGTCTGGACTGGTTTGTGGAGAATCGTACAAATAAAAAAAAGATCATAAGAAGAGGGTCATTCTAGCCATCTCAAATATAATCCTCCATCATGTTAAGTAAGTTAAGGCTCAGACAACATGGATTAAATGCAAGCAAAAACCAATGCTAAACAGCAATGCATAGAGTGGTAAAATGCAGCTCAATGAAGTACACTGGAAGTGTGTTGATCAAAGCCGAATCAAGACGAAATCGTGACAGTAAAGTGTTGATAAGGATACCATTCACAATGTCATTGAGTCTGACGGTCTGACCTATACAAATACAGTCTTCAACAGCTTTCAGACATTTTGAAATGGGAGTCAATAAACCAAACCAAAACAGTACAAATAATAGTAAAAAAGACAAAAATAATGATAATATCTGTTCATGTGCAAAGAAAGAAAGAAACAAACCTAAGAAAAACTTGGAATGCTTGCATAAATTATTTCACAAAAAGATTTCACCTTCACTGGAGTAGATTCCGATCCAGTTGAGTAATCAACAGCCATAGTCAGTCCCCACTGCCTCAGATAAGGGCCTGGCGGTTTACTCAAAGAGCTTCATAATTAAACCAAGTTCAGCTGGCACCTTCCAAGAGTGTCCACGGGTCACTAGCCAGTTTCACACTCGACTGGAGGTCACGTCCCGACCACAGGAAACCATGCCAACATGGTAGGATTTTTTTTAAATAATGTGACAAAGAGTGGTATCGTTTCTTTTTTTATGTACGTATTTTTAGGGGGTTTTATGCCTTTATTTGACAAGACAGTCTGAGATGGTGACAGGAAGCGAGTGGGACAGAGAGACGGGGTGGGATCGGGATATGACCCAGGGTCCACGAACCAGGGTCCCCGTGGGCAAGCAAGCCCAAATGTGGGGGGTTTAGCGCGCTGCGCCACAGCGCCCCCCAGTAGTATCGTTTCTTATTAGTTTATATGGATTCTAGTGTGATAAAGCGGTCCGCACACTGGGTATTAACTCCAAAAATACTTTTTCATTTTTACATACGGCAACGTTTCGATCAAACAGAGGGATCTTCCTCCTTATATGGTTTCTAGAAATTAGCATCCAGTCAAGTTCCCTTTGAGTTCAGCATGTGTCATGAACTTTAAAGATTGCAGCACAATGTTGACGTATATATATTACTGCAGCAACCAAAGTTACAAAACACACACACCCACCCACAGTTAGAGAATTCTACACATAGAAAGCTATATGTGAAACACATGATGAACAGAGTCAGGGTCAGGGGTGAGGCTCATGTGGACATTGTGTTCCAGTCAACAACAGCTTCTTATATTGAATTATCAGTACATTGGACTTGCAGGGGGAAGGCCCTGCAGTAAAGTGGGGTTGAACGGCTAGCCCAAGGGCACCTTACAAATAAATACAAGTAGCAGAATGGACCCTGTTACTTCCCAAGCTATCTCCACACTGGTCTTTGTAAAACAACTATTGTCTAACATGTAAAAAGACGGTTCTTTCAAAACATACTTGCATACATACACTTCCATAATATTCTGCCTGTCTGTGCGATCCACAGTCTCAAAGTCACTGACCAAACACAAATGACTTCATTCAAGACGTCAAGACAAAGTCTAAGCTTACCTCATGTAAATAATGAAAGGTATGCCGGCGGCCCTGTGCGGCGTATTACAGGAGCATGTAATTTATTACAGGCCTTAAGTGTCTGCTCGTGTCACACACCAACTTCATAAATCCAGACTGGGCTATGCAGGGCACCCTGCTCTGCTCTGCGATGGGACTTTGTCTACTCTACTACAATAATGGGCCATAATGACATTAAGACTTGGCCGCCGTCCCACTCACCACAAGGTTTATCTAATCACACGCAGGACATTAGAAAGTAGCTTGGCTGCGAACCACAATAATCATATCTAGCCATTACATGCCGATGCTAATAACACTGCCATTAAATTGGATAATAACACTATATGGCACAGATAGATGGCATGTTAGCCAGGCTGTGCCCTCCTAGTG
>NC_085868.1:23952275-24014775 GCF_034702125.1 Engraulis encrasicolus
GTCCAGATGCACTGGGGGGGGGGCATTACACGCAGGCATGCGGGCCATTGGGGGGGGGGGGGGGGGGTTCTTGCGGCGTAAATGCAAAACGCCAAAACAATGACTACCGTATGACATTGGCGCATGGAGAAACTATAGGCCTACATTTCAGCCATTTATGTTTTGACAAATTACATAAGATTTTACCCATGACAGTAAACTCACCCCAACTGTCCCGTCTCTGAAGGTTTTTTATTGCTCCCAAACCCAAGTTAACTACTACAACTTGACTAGGCTTTTGATCCCTCTGTCTTTCAAGCACACTCATGGTTTTCTGTATAGGATGTATTTACTCCAGGAGAAAAATGCGAAGGAAAACGTTTTTCAAATCGTTTTTTAAAAAAACGGAAATCGTTTAAAAAAAAGAAAAAAAAAGAAAGAAAGAAAATGCGGCCATATTTAAACTATGGCGGTGCGCCATAGTTTCCTCAATGTATGGGAAACACTGCAGGAACACCATGCGTTGGGTAGCTTGAGTTGAATTGGGACTCTATGGATGAATCCTCCCTCAGCTTACTGTTGACCAGGTGTTTTCTTACAATGCTCAAAACAATAAGCTGCAGTGTGCTTCCGTGGCGTTTTCAATGTCAGTTAGTTTGATCAAAGAGCATCTGACCTCTTTACGAGGACAGCCAAAGAGGGGTGTGACTTGGCAGCAGTAGTAGCCATACTTCTGTGTCACCTTCTGGCTTAGCACCCAACCTGCTCATGCTCAATGGCAGAATGTAGCCCAGTTCGACTACAACATAACACAACACACACACACACACACACACACACACACACACACACACACACACACACACACACACACACACACACACACACACACACACACACACACACACACACAGTTCAAAACTTAAGTGCTTTCCCCATAGAGTTTCCTTTATGTAATGTAACGGTGGGCCATTCTCTGGAGGAAAATAAAGATTAGCATTCTCTCACATGACTGGTGCCATTGTGTGTGCGTGTGTGTGTGTGTGCGTGTGTGTGTGTGTTTTAAGCCATCTTACGCACCACAGGGAGCACACAAATCTGAAGTAGAGACGCCCAATTCAAGGTCAAACATCAGCAATATTACCAAAGTCTTTGCACACTCTGCAATACAGATGAAATCCCTCTAGAGAAGCATCCATTAATATTCAGAGTAAATAGCTTAACATTCTGAAATTATTTCTCGAAAGTCACCCCCCACCAACACACACATACACACACAATCACACAATGTATTGTACGCAGAACAACTATCAAAGAACAATAAATAAAGAACAATAAAATTGAGAACAATGACTCAAGAATCAAGAACAGCAAGTAAATCAAAAGTAAGATATTTTCAATCTCACAATGTTAGCGCATAGTCTTAATGTTATTGAGCCAATTTTTTTTTGTCTACATCAGTCTGGCTGTCATCCTGCGATGGCAAGATCAGACTGGAGAATGACAGGTTGGCTTGCTTACAAAAGTGGCACCCAACAAATGGCAGAATACCAATACTATTCAAACCTGCAGCCAACCAGCCAGGCCACAGTAACCTCTGGAATGAGAACTAGCTACAAAGTCTGCATGATGGCGCATGAATGAGTGAACAAACACAACACACAAACACAAGTCACATGAACTGCCATACACAACCTCTTTCACGCATACGGGCAGCGGAGTACAAATACTGCAGTTCACATTCAAAGCCCTCTGTGACATTTACACCAAACATTACCGTGAAACAACCACGATAAGCTACGTGTGTAGTGTGGACACTATTCACAGAGGCCTGTAGCTGGTTGGCAATATAGACAAATAAGGGTATCCTCACGTCCAACTAAGACCAAGTATGATATTAACCCCTTGCTTTCTACGGCTTTTGAAGATGCACGTCATTAGCTTTTAACCAAAGCATTAATGGACATGCATCATTAATACACAAAAACATGTTCAACATACAACAACAACAATGGGTATACACGATGTGTAAACAATCTCATGAAAGTGGATGCAAATCGTTTGACACAACCAAAGTGACCCAACGAGACTGGGGACCTGTCATTTGCCTGAAGGACACAACAACTTTCCCACTTAATCGCCACGACAATTTCTTACCTTTTGAAAGATGACCTTCAATTCGTTCGGGTCGGCCCGTTTGGTTGACTGCACCTGCAAGCATAAGGTCGGTCAAAACGTCAGAAAAATTGAGATTTTTTCACAGTTACTAACCATAGTGGATACATACATCCGCCCAGACGTCTGAAATGTTTACAGGGTCAGACATCAACTCGTTAGGAAAGAAACCGGCAAACGATTAGCATGCGGAAACTGCTAGACATAGCAGTTAATTTCTGCGTTTGAAACCGAGCCAGAAATTGCACCAAAAACACTACTTTACCCCCGTGTGAACTCCCATGCTGAAAGTCAAGCAGATTGTTAGGCAGCTCTCAAGCAAGTCCCAACCGTTCCCAGGTTAACGAGGAAACATGCATAAAACCTAAATAGCCACCTGGTCTAAGCTAGTGAGCTGCAGAACACAAGATGCCCTCACTCACATCCACAAGGCACTTTTGGTGGCTACACTAAAGAAATAAGTACAAAGCACTGACAGCCACGATAACGGGCGGATGCCGAGGGTAAGAACTCCATTATCTAATCTGGATAAGCGCAGAACATTTACTAGCCACGGCAGTCACAAGGCTAGTTAGGTGCACTGAAGGCCAAACAGAGGCCAATCGACAGCGCAATGATGCTCGTGCGGGAGCGTGCGGTAGCGCTCACCTTTCCAAACCCTATTCAGTAAAACCCGCCAACCCTATCATCTTCCCTCTCACCCGCTACCTTAAAAAGAAACACAAGTAAGCAGCAATATAACCAGTTTCTAGAAAGTGTAGTATTCCCGAAGTCACCTTGACCGCCATGCTTCTTCTGACGTCACGGACACTGGCGCAGGCGCTGGCGTTGCCGTGGTCGTCGCGTGATTCCAGGCGACCGCTGCAGCGTGAGCGAGATGACGCTGTTATGTAAAATGGTGGTAATGAGTGTACAGTTTAAACTGTTTTCATGCATTGCTGAACAGGACCAGATATGACAGCCCGGCAAAGCAAAGGGATGAAATGGGCGTCTCTTGGCGGGTGATGCAAGGAAGCACATTCTTGCATCTTCCGGGAAATGAAACTGGACCTGTTTCGTGGCCACTGGCCAGGATTATCAACGCAGCGCTCATTCTGGACTGGACTCCAGCGCTCCACTGCCTCTGGCAAATGGCAATAATCTTAGGACTATTCTACAGCAACGATCGACCTTATGATATTGTTTGGAAACATAACCTGCTTTTATTCCAGATGTTCACAAAGAGCATTCACTTACTTAGATTTAGTTTAGAATGATGCTGCTGCAAGTTGATGGACTCACTGGACTGCTGCTCTGCTCACCGTAATTGGCTCTCCCCAGTTTACCTCACTAAAGGCTGTTTGTAGACTCAAGAGTAATCCAGTTATGCGTGAAAGGGTTTAGTGCGCTTTGGCTGAATTACAACCGAGAGGCAGTGAAAAGAGCGTGTCTGTTGGTCTGATAACGCTGTAAGTTGTAGATCAAGTTATTTGTTTTGAAATGGTCTTCCTTCCCTGCCTTTATCTGCATTCTATTATAGGATGACGAAGTGCGACCCCGATTTTCATTATTCTCTAACAGTAAAATGTGTGGCTGTTTTTGCCAGTCGACCATCATGGCGAAATTCTTGTTGAATAACAGTTTTATTACAGATAGTGCAATGCTTTTTGAACAGCATGCTTTGAACATGTAGGCTACAATCTCCTTCATGTCCCTATATCCACCAATGTAGTCTAGAGGATATGTCAAAAAGATGTTCACTTCCGGAAGAAAGCACGAAAATTGGTATATAGGGGGTTTTGGGGATGCTGATTCCAATTAGAAGCGGCTCCACGCTCGCAAACGAAGGGATCTACTTCAAAAACACGAAATCCAAGATGGCCGCCATCGCAAAAACCTGTATTTGTTTTGAGCCATAACTTTGGATCTGGTTGTCATATGAGCATGATCTTGGTGTCAAAATGTAGGTTTTGTGGCCCAATAATTTCATTTAAAGGCAATATAAGCCTCTAACTAAATATATGACAAAGATATAGGGTGCAACAATTGCAGCAATCACATTGACGCATTTGTGTGAACTGTGCTGATTTAAGAAAGCGAGGCATGATGATTTATGTTAGGCTTGGTGTATCCTATTCTAAGGTACAAGGGATTTGTAAGTATGTATTCATGTTCCTGGACTCAAATACAGTGTTGCCAATTTAGCGACTTTTGGACCTGGCGACAAAAAAAACACATCTGGCGACTTTGGCGACTTTTTGGTGAATCTGGCTACTTTTCCCCACTAAACATTGGACGTCGTATAGACGTTGAAATTAGGTCTAAATTGCGTCCGTCGGTCCATGACCAGTTTTGGACCTTAGAATGACGTACAAACTAGGTCCTTTATTTGGACGTCTAATAATGACCCTATTTGTACGTCATTATGAAGTTCAAAATTCAGACGTCAGTCTAGGTCACTTTTTTGGACGTCAAAAACAGGTGAGGGAAATCGACATGATTGTTGTTTTTTGCTTTGTTTTTAAATAGGCCATAGTAGTTTTCCTAGTAGGCTATTTTTTCTGTTCACATCGGGTGGGGAAAGAGTGTGTGGCAATCCCAAACGTGCAATGCACCGTGGGACACACTGCCTAAACAGATGTGTCAAAAAAAATAACACATTGGGATATGTAGACAGCATTGACAGATTAGGTGTCATTTTTGTGTAAGATTTCATTTCTGGGTCGTGCTACAAGTGAGAAACTAACGGCCGTTTGGCTGTCCAATCGCGTGACTGTGGACATTTGAAAGCAGACTTCCGCCCGCCTTTTCTACCGTTGGAAATGCAAGATGCGGCGACTTGACTTCAGACACCGAGAGAGGCTGGCGTAAGTAATTCGGTATAATTTCGTAACAATTACAATTCTACGTGTGTTACCGCTAATGTATGGTTAAAATCAAACCTTGCTTCACAAGTTTTGCTGTACGAACATTGGAACAGCCTCAGTGATTCTGTGAACATTAGCTATTAAGCTAGCCTACAATCATATTTAGCTAGTTATTGATACTCAGTTAGCTATTTATCTTTAACGCTTGCACTATAAATTATATTTATTTTCTTTTAATTCACATGTGGACTAACTTAATGGTTAAAACGTGTTGTGTTGGGAAAATTAAATGTTTGAAATGTGATATTGGATGGTTTGCTAACATTGGTTGCTAATAGGGTAACTGATAATTAGCTGGTGTGGAATAAATCAGGCGGCACTTTACTGATGTGAAGTTTGAAAGCTATTTTCTGAACATAAAAGAAAGAAAGTCTGACAGGATTTATGCAAGGATACTGAAACACCACGGATGGATTGACGTAGAGCTAGTACTGGTAGTGGGGCAAAAGTGGATGCTGCTAGTAACAGGTATCGGAGGGGGCAAGACTTGGGCTAGCTGGCATAGAGGCGACTTTAAACTTCAGCGCTTCAAACGTAAGCAGTTCTGCGTCAAATCATGTAAATCAGACCATCCGCCACCCTCGTACATGATAAAGAATAGCACCAGTAAAAGCAAGCAGTATCCCACTGTTTTGTGTTGGCTCGATGAAAGGTGATACAAACGAATTTCCGAATCACATTATGTTGGCTTTGTAGTTGTTGTGGCCAGTCAATAGACAAGCTTTGAACCGTAGTTCCATGTAAGTATCGTGGTTTTCACCGTTTCAGTATGTATTTGAATATGGTAGATCTGGGCAACTGGTCAACGCTGTCGTGTTTTGTCTCGGTAGACCTCGTATGACGGTGTGTTGGGAAAATACCGGCAGTTGTTTCAGATGGAGGGTGCGACGTGCCAGATGTACGCTGTTCGAGGGATAAATCTGCCACGCACGAGATTTTGTAGGCAATGGTAATTGGTGACGATACCATGACGTTTGAAAAGAAGATTCAAAGTTTGAGTTTTAGGTGGCAGAGTAGAACAACAGCTGCGTGTGAAGTGTGGCGACTACCAAGGTATCAACACCAGTTATGGCTACGGGATTTTAAAAGTACCGTATTTTCCGGACCATAAGACGCATATAAAATCATAAAATATTGTCAAAAACTGCCAGAGCGTCTAATAAGCCAGTGCGTCCAATGTGTGAAAAAAAATCATGGCCGCGAGACTCTGTCGATATTTTAGAACGACTTTGGGGGGAATCGGGTCTGCACGTCATGAAAAAAAAGGCTACTTCTGGGTAGCCTATACCAGTAATCAAGAGCGTCGAGGGGCAGGCTGTGTACAGTAGCCAGGTTACAATGCACCTGTTAAGAATGACGCCTCTCTCTCTCTCTCTCTCTCTCTCTCTCGTGCGCGCATTGCAAGCTGTTGCATATTATTTGCTCGATGCAGAGTTATGATGGCGTACGCGCTCTCGTTGACATGGTTGTGTGCATGGTTGCATGCATTCGCAAGACGTTATTGCAGTAAAGCATGTGAAAAGCGTGGAAGGGCCGTTGACTGGTATTTCAGTGTCCTTGACTGAAACAAGTTGCAAGACTCTACACTTCAACATCCTTTGCGATCGGCACAACAGTGATTCTTATCAGAAAGCTACTGTGCCTACGCACAGACCCTTTAGTTAAATTTCAAACATTAGCGAACATTGAAAAAAGATCAGACAACAACCGTCGGGTAGGTTTATGAAAGCGGAGTTGAGAAGTTCCGCGAAAATGCATCGTCACGTCAGAGAAAGATGTTTGCTATTGTGCGACAAAACTAGCACTATTTCATGACTGCCTAAGTGTCTTCGTTATGGATGAATGGGCAACAATGTTTTTTTCCAGCCAGGATTGCACTGAAAAGTAGGCTACTCCTGTTAAAAAAGGGCACGGGTGGCCGACGCTGTGCCTGCGCGTGTGTGTGTGGGAGGGAGAGATGAGGGTCGCGACTCCTGAAATACCAGGCGATTCTTTTTCAATGTTCTATGAATCTTTTGCTGAATAGCCTACATTAAATGTGTTTAAACATTTGTTTTCTTTCAAAGAACATGCGTACAATTTAATGTTGGCTTCATGTCATAGCCTACTTTAAGAAACTGCTCGAAAACGCTAGTGATATTCGGCAACGTTTGATATTGCGTGTATTCGGCCACGCATGTTATTTTTTGTGCATTCCTAACAACAACAGCATTAGTTATGAAATTATGACACAAGTTATGAAGTGCGTCCTATGACGCAGTGCGTCTTGTCTGTGAAAAAAGTCATGGTCCTTGGTGGTGCGTCTTTTAACCCAGTGCGTCTTTTGGTCCCGAAAATACGGTACCTTCAATGCACTGGGAACTAACGTGCTCTCCCCCCCTCTCTCTCTTCTCTCTTAATCAGGGCCCAGGTCTTATGGCCACATCTGTCCAAGCTCCTACTCTGATTGAACAGTTAGATGATCAGACTGATGGTGTGTGTGTGTGTGTTTCCATGTGTATCATATTGTCTATGTGATCATGTGTCTAATTGCCATCCACTTACAGGCCCTCTGCCTCCTTTCATTTGTTTTTTTTTTTAGTTTTTTTTTCCAGATTTTTTTTCTTATTGTTGTATTGTATGCAATTGTGATAAATATGTTACTGTGATATTGTTATAACACAGAGACTTTGGTAAATGTGAAATTTAAGTACTGCTGTACAATTTTCTGCTCTCATTTTCAGATGAAAAGTGCTACACAGTTCTCACACATCTTCTGACTCCGAAGCCGCTGCAGTGTAAAATCTGAGATGTCTTTTCTGGTTGATTTTGTGCAGGTATTTTTCAAAGGATAGTTACTTTTAAAAACGTCTTTTAATCTTTAAAAACACTTTCATGCAGAGCCTCTGTTAGGACCTCATTGCGATACAGAGTTATGACCTTGTCACCAAAATGTCAATGACCATATTTTAACCTGCTATTTAAGGCTGCCATAGCCATATTCTTATAACAATGCAGTTAAGTTCAAGAGAACTATAGTTTGGTGATATGGATCCCAAATGGAAGAGAACAGCAGCGGTTTGTAGTTGTAGAGAACTAATTAGCGCCAAGTGTTGTTAACCTGTTGTTTCTTGTTTACCTGTCACAGTAGCCCATAGCACTTTTGTCATAGAGAGCAACTTGGTCAGTAAATATGTGCCTGCTGTATAAAGTAGCAGTATTTGGATGAGTTACAGCTAACACGGACGGCAAACTTGAGACTGTATATTGTGTGTTTGACAGATTTCTGACAGCGACAGCGATGGTGAGGGAAGCAGTGTACCGAACTCTCAGATGACTCGGACCAGGTGACCAAACCCATGCAAAGCACAATGTGAGTGTACACACACACACACACACACACACACACACACACACACAGACCATGAGTCAACATAGTAGCCCCTACAATATTTTTCCAATTTATTGCTGTGTGCTTACCATATCCATCATGTTGATGTGTGTTAATGCATCCTTGTGTGTGTACAAACCCCAACTCCGATGAAGTTGGGACGTTTGGTAAACAGTGAATAAAATCAAAATGCTATCATTTTCAAAACATTCAATCTATTCATTAGATGGAGAATAGTGAAAAGACAACATATTAAGTGTTAAAACCGAGAAAAAATATTGTTTTGGGGGACATATTAACTCATTTCTAATTTGATAAATCCAACACGTCTCAAAAGAGTTGGGACGGGGACAATAAATGGCAGCAAATGTCGAGGAAGACTAAAAACAAAACAAAAGACAACACTTAACAGTTAAATACATTAACCGATGAGATGATTTTATATAAAAAAAACAGTGTTAATTTCTATCTTGGACATGATTTCACCAGCTTAAATGGTGGGTGCATTCCTTGTCATGTTTTGCAGAAATTTCACTTTGACACAATGATTAGTGACCTTTTAACAACTTATTTAACCGCTTAAATTTCTTGTTCACTCAGAAAAAAGCAAAATACACCCATTAATGTTTGAATATGTACTCACAAAAGTGAGTGCACCCCAGATTAAAATCCGGTAGAGAAGGGGCTGTGTTGGCTCGAATCGTCTTGAAATGAAAAGGGAGGTCATCAGTGTGCGTTTCAACCTTTCTTTGCATTAAACTTTTACATTTTGAGTCTGCATCTGGCTTAAATAGATCGGTGTGAGATTTGAATGCAATCCTATGGAGAATATCATGATCTGCTTCAGTAGTCACAGTGCATGTTGACATGCATGTTTGTTTTAGGTGTATTTCAGATTGCCAATGTTGACAGCATTCATGCATCCCCAAACCATGTCAGTCCCACTACCATGCGTGGCTACTGAGAGGATACACTTTTTTTTGTAAAACTCACTTGTTTACCACCACACATGCTTGACACCATCTAAAGCAAATTTGTTTATCTTGGTCTCAAGAGAGATGAACAGACCAAGGATATGGATCACTGGAACCATGTCGTGTGATCTGAAGAGACCCAGATAAACAAATATACTTTAGATGGTGTCAAGCATGTGTGGTGGTAAACAAGTAAGTTTTACAAAAAAAGTGTATCCTATCAAAAGCCAAGCATGGTAGTGGGACTGACATGGTTTGGGGATGCATGGATGCTGTCAACATTTGTAATCTGAAATACACCTAAAAGAAACATGCATATCAACATGCACTGTGACTACTGAAGCAGATCATGATATTCTCCATAGGATTGCATTCAAATCTCACACCAATCTATTTAAGCCAGATGCAGACTCAAAATGTAAAAGTTCAATGCAAAGAAAGGTTGAAACGCACACTGATGACCTCCCCTTTCATCCCTTTTCATTTTGTTTCATTTCGAGCCAACACAGCCCCTTTTCTACCGGATTTTAATCTGGGGTGTACTCACTTTTGTGAGTACATGTTCAAACATTAATGGCTGTATTTAGTTTTTTTCTGAGTGAACAAGAAATTTAAGCGGTTAAATATGTTGTTAAAAGGTCACTAATCATTGTGTCAAAGTGAAATTTCTCTAATGATTTCCTATGAAAATATATACTCACAAATCTGCAAAAACTGTGAGGGGTGTACTCACTTGCGTGATATACTGTAAGTTGAAAAAGTATGTTCTCAAAATATTTGAATGGCAAGAATTCACACATAGGTGATAGGACCTCTGGCCATTTTCAATAATAAAATGCAAAAGTAAGGTAGATACACCGTTTTGCAATAAACTCTTCATACGTATATATAAATAATGAAATGAAAAATGAATGAAATTAAATTCACTCAGTTTAATGAAGAGCTAAGAAGATGTCATGATATCAATGTATGTGTAGTTGATTCGGCTATACTTAGTTTGACTGGTATGCTTCATACCTTTCAATCAGTTAAGTAAAACTTGCTATTAAGTATTATTAATGATGTCTCTCTCTCTCTCCTCTCTCTCTCTCTCTCTCTCTCTCTCTCCCTTCTTCTTCCTCCTCTTCTACTTCTTCTCAGTCTGGAACCAACTTCACATCCCTCTTCACTGCACTACTGACACTGAGATGGAATCCACAACCCAACCACTAGTGGTCTGCATTGGGAACCTGAAGAGTCTGTCATAACCGCCAGGAATGACCGTGTGACCATTCCCGTTGCAGACGGCCTGACTTGCACAATTGACAAGCTGTTCAAGCTTTAGTGGGTCTGCAACTTGTTATATCCAGCACAGCTCAGCTCTGTTTTCACCTTCTTTGAATATGTTTATGACGTTCCCATCTCAACCAACAAACGAACAAAGGCACTACAACTTCTCTCAAAGCTTCCCAGCAGCCCAAGTGATCACTCAACATGTGTTTATGCCCAAAATGTAAATAGTTACTACAGACATCAAGAAAGTAGTTTGGCATCTTTTTCATGTACACGCTTTGTCAGATGCACAGGATATGATGATAATTTGCAGCCAAGATGGCTGTTCAAGTGTACAAGGACTTACTATGTAGACACCACCTACGTAGACACCACCAGTCCACAACAACAGAAATGGGAGTATCTTTCAATGACTCTTTTGAATCCACTGACATTCAGACAGCCTATGCAGCTTCAAGTAACACCTGAAGAAAGAGCATTTTGTGTCCCTTCTCAAGGACCGATTCTCCATAATTTACCACTTAATGACAATTTATCTGTGTTCATGCTTGTTAGGATTATTACAGAGAATTATTTTGATTATCATTTTGGCAACACTTTATTTTATCATTACATCTATTAGCTCTAATACATACAGTGTTAATGCCTGTATGCTGTATAAGTAACTTGTAAGGCATGCACTAAGCAAAATCAAACATACATTAGGCATGTATTCGCAAATGCCTTGTTCATGCACAATTTGGGATTTATTACCTAATATAACCTCAGTAAGGACCTAACAAATGTTTGATTTCGCTTAGTACATGCCTTACAAGTTACTTATACAGGCATTAACCCATTGATGCTGGATGTTGCGTTGTGCAACATTGGTCCTGGCGCCTGGAATTTTGTATGGCATCAGCACCCTTTTCTGCAAGTGCTTTAGGCATCAATGGGTTAACATTGTATGTATTAGTGCTAAGCGATGTAATGTTAAAATAAAGTGTTACCATCATATTTTTAAAAAATATATATGTTGTAAAACTGGACGATTGTGAAATGATATGTGGCAGATGTAAGACCCATTGATGTAATGCAGAGTTTTCATTCAGATGAACTGTCTCTTAACCCAAGGTACAATGTCTTTTCTTCCAATATGTTGGAACCTATTTCATAAGAATGTTATTTTCAAGAATATTTAACACTACTTCGAATTTCAAGACTTTCGGGTTTTGTAATACACCGGTAATGTTGTTAAGAGATGATAGTGTACGAGTCATAACCATCAATACTTCATGAAATTCGCAGTGGTGTTAATTATTCTTGAAAAAGATCACATTTGTTATCTCCCCCTCTTCTGAAAAGCCTAACAAAAAAGAATATGACAGTAAAGTTAATGTAATACAATTTTTTTTTAATTGAATGTAAACACAACTCTACCAAAAAAAACATTGCTGAGGTATGTAGTCAAGACTTTTGAAGATTGAACCTTGTAAACAAAAGTGTTTGCTAAATAAAAGTAAACCCCCCTGTCACTTTCCATGTGATAATTGTATATTTTGAAAACTAGAAGTTTCAAGGTTTTTAATGCTGTCACTTTTATGTTTGAATGACAACTCACAGAGTTAATTTGAAGTCAAAAAGACGTCCACAAAGATGACGTCAATATAACCACCTACAAAATGACGTCAAAAACATGTCCTCCAAGACCCTATTTGGACTAGAGATGACTCTAATATGGACGTAGTACAGACGTCAAAAATGGACGTCCATTGGACGTCTGAAAAATACGTCGTCTGGAGTAACAGTCTGCACCTCCAGATGACCTAAATTATACGTCCAAAAATGACCTAAAAAAGACGTCCTTTAAACGTCATTTTGTTTACTGGGTCGTTTAAGTGACAAAATCATTGTTTTTCAACATAACTGCAGCTCTGCGTAGCCGTGCACACATCTTTTCTAGAGATTCGCGCTGCATGCGTGATGCTGTGACGTCATACGTAACGTCATCTGGCGACTTCTAGCGACTTTTCAGAGAGCCAATAGAGACTTCTGCTGAATTTTGTTTTGGCAACACTGCTCAAATAAGCCTTTACATCTTGCATGTTTCAACACATTCAAACACAAAGCGTGTCCTGCATGTCCTGTGCGATATACCCCCGCAGGGAATAAAAGTACTGATCTGAATGTACGCATCATGGGATATCATTCAACTTGATTTGTTCAGCTATACACAAATATGGCTGCATAAAGCCATGTGATATTTAGCACCCAACTTGCAACTTTGAGTTTATGAATTTAGGATCATGAGTATCAACTTTTTTTCAATCAAGCCATATTCTGTTCACTCATAAAATCACAAAAAAAGTTATTTTTGGAAGAAAATAAATCAATAATAATAATAATAATAATAAGACTGCATTTCCGGAGAGACAACGCTATTAGTATGCTTGCGGCTTATGCACACACACACACACACACACACACAGAGCTGTTGTATACACACACAGAAACACGAGGGAAAGAGATAGAGGTCTGAGTGTGTGTGTGTGTGTGTCTGTGTGTGTGTGTGTGTGTGTCTGTGTGTGTGTGTGTGTGTGTCTGTGTGCGTGTGCGCGCGCGAGAGAGAGAGATGTGTGTGTGAGAGAGAGAGAGAGAGAGAGGGAGAGGTGTGTGTGCGTGTGTGCATGTATGGATATGCTTCAGGTGCCTTTCAGCAATGGGTGGGTAGGGAGAGGTAAGGGTGGGATTCGAACCTGCAACCCTCTGACAGACCAACACCCCACCCAGTAGGCCACTGCCACTTACTGTATAGAGTGGCCACCGCAGCATATTAGGCCACGGTTGCCCAGGTGACAGCAGAGGTCTAAAGTTCTACAAGGCTGTGTGTGTGTGTGTGTGTGTGTGTGTGTGTGTGTGTGTGTGTGTGTGTGTCTTCACACAGTTTGTATTCAGAGCCAAGACTTCTCTGACAATGCCTTTACCTAGTTGATACCTAGTTAAAAACCCCAGGACAGCTCACCTCTCACTCTAACTGCCACAGTTTGTGACATCATCTTGACCATTCTACCATTCATTTCAATGAGGGGGAAAACAGAGAGAAAACTGAGGAAAAACAAGTCTGGTGAACAAATGAAAGGGGGTAGGCCAGCGAAAAATACACCGCCTTGGGCCCTTTTCGAGCCGTTCGTTTTGGCACTCGAACCGTGTCTCTATCTCGAACGCTGCAACGATTCAAAGCCGCCATACTAATGAATGGTGATTCCCATAGGCCGAGGTGAATGGAAAAATGTAGAATAATTATAAACTCTTGATGAACAATTAGTATGCTTTTCCGCAAGCATACTAAATAAACTGTTGGAGAACAATTAGTATGCTTGCTGGGGGCAAGCAGAGGCCTTTGGCAAGCATACTAAATAATACTATAGGGCTATTTCATATATAGCCCTATGGTCTTCTGTTTGCTTTTTGAATGCAGGAAAAAATTATGTTCCCCATAGTATTCATCATCATCATCATCATCATCATTATTATTATTATTGATTTACTTTCTTCCAGATATAAAGTTTTTAAGTTGTGAATAAAATTATGGACTGACTGAAAAAAAGCTGGTACTCATGATCCTAAATTCATAAACTCAAAGATGCAAGTTGGGTGCTAAATATCACATCGACTTTATGCAGCCATATTTCTGTATAGGTATCCTAAGTATCTGTGTCCTTCAGGTATATTCTGAACAAATCAAGTTAAGTGATAACCCAGGCTTTATTTACAATAACTTGTAACAATAAGTTATGTTTCATCGCAACTTTGAGGGCATTTCCACCTTTTATCTTAAAAAAGCCCGGATTTAGCTGTCCATTGGCTAAAAGTGTGTTTATTACATAGTGTGTCGTTAATCTGGTAACCAAATACTTAGTTCACCGGTTTCTCCTCTTCATGCTGAATCCACATACATACATATCTCATATGTTAAATTTGGCTTAACTAATCAAAAGTAATAACAGTTTATATATTTTAGAGCGCCCCCCGCAGGCCATTTTGTTATCTGTGTGTTTGACACTCAAACTCAAATTGTTCTATAGACCCTAAACTTCAACTTGGAAGTGAAAACAAAACTTAAACACCAATTTGACTGAGCCTAATACGACCCCATTAAAAGGATCTACAAGTATGAAAATATAGCTATCGCAATTGCGACCATCTTCAATTTCTCAACTTTGAGGTAAATCCTTAATATTTTGAAGCTCAAATGGCTTACCCATGACTTCAGCGATAACCAAAACCTACAATTAGTCGTCACAATCACTATTCTAGTGCATATTCATCCAAAGTTGTGGATAACTATAAATTTGGCCATCGGAGATGTCGGCCATCTTGGATTTCTCGATTTTCAGTTTGGTACCTAGGTTTTGCAAAGCTAAATGGCTCATGAATTAATTCAGCAATCCCAAGAACCCACATTTAGTCGCAGAGGTCAGGATTATATGACATATGCAACCCAAGTAATGAAGAATTGTTAATTTGGCGGCCATCTTGGATTTGTCCATTTTGAGGGTGATCCCTTGATTTTTGAGCTTGGAGCCGCTTCTTATCGTAATCAGCATACCTGAAAACATTTGTATACAAATTTTCATGCTTTCTTCCGGAAGTGAACATCTTTGCCAAAAATCCTGACATATCCTCCAGACTATATTGCGTTGATAGGCAACATGTGACTGAAGTCCAGCATAATTAGGCATATAATAGTTAATAACACACAAATCAATAATTTTGGTTATTGGCTGTTTACATTTTCATGTTTGTTCCATAGTTAAATGAACCACATGACACAAGTCCCAGTAAAATATGAGAATACATAGTATTTTGTTTGCATTGCCAAACAATTAAACTTAAGCGTAGCAATGCAAGTCCATGGAGCAAACAGAACAAAATCAAATGTGCTTAATAAACTACTTCAAAATTGATGTAAAGAGAGCCAAACATTTTTATTCTATGAAAAGATTAAAAAAAAACACTATTTGAGGCACTCCTTACTAAAGTTTAAAAAGCCTTTATTAAATACTGGCTACATGCCTACGCGTTTCGACCCATTGTCTTCATCAGGGCATCTTTTTTATTTTTATTCTATATTTTATTCTTTATTCATATTTTATTCTGTCCTGTGATCACTTGTGGCTCGATGCTAATGCTCCCATTAACTTCTAGTGAGTATGCTAAGCTATGGTAATAATTCCAAAAAATCCAAGTACTGAAATCGCTGAGTAGAAAACGATATGCACATTCATGAACAATGCTTGGAAATACTGCAAATACGTGAAAATCAAAAAAGGGTGGACTGTTCCTTTAATGGCATTCAATGGTCATGATGGAGCTAAAAGTAGGCCTCGTGTTCTTGAAATAGCCCATGGTGTATGTTTGACATGAGCTATTTTTAGCTCCTGACTTTGGCATGTTGACCTAAACGGCGAACTTATCAGGTTGTTGACCGTGACCATCAGAGGTTCACAGACAGTGTTACATCATTGATATAATCATTAACTACCAATAGTATATCGACATTTTGTGGGAATCTATGTTTTGTTCCAAATGAAAGAAAGATGGACTCAAAGTTTGTTTCACTGTCATTTTGTCATATGAAACAGCTTTCATTAATACACATTTTTAAGAAACAACAACCAACAACAGTGGGCAGTCATGGGTCAGCGGTTAGGGCGTCAGACTTGTAGCCCAAAGGTTGCCGGTTCGACCCCCGACCCGCCAGGTTGGTGGGTGGGGTAATTAACCAGTCCTATCCTCCTCCATGACTGAGGTACCCTGAGCATGGTACCGTTCCGCAGCACTGCTCTCTAGGGGTGCCATTGAGGGCTGTCCCCTTGCACGGGTGAGGCATAAATGCAATGTTGTTGTGTGCAGTGTGCACTCGTGTGCTGTGGAGTGCTGTGACGCAATGACAATGGGAGTTGGAGTT
The DNA here is from genome assembly GCF_034702125.1 of Engraulis encrasicolus. Taxonomy (NCBI): domain Eukaryota; kingdom Metazoa; phylum Chordata; class Actinopteri; order Clupeiformes; family Engraulidae; genus Engraulis; species Engraulis encrasicolus. The sequence continues at coordinate 23,968,902 of NC_085868.1, forward strand.
TCCCAATGGGCTTTCACTTTCACTTTCAACAGCTGGGGCACCCGCAGGCAGTGGTGTAGTCTACTTTTTTATGGTGGGTATACTGTATATTTGAGATTTTTTTGAAGTGGGTATACTGTATATATTTGTGCCATTCAAAACAATGGATCAATCAATTTTAAGTGGGTATACTGAAATCCCTGAAATTTAGAAGTGGGTATACTCCGTATACCTGCATTCTACGTAGACTACACCACTGCCCGCAGGCGATTCCGGCCTAAGGTTGTTTCCAGATTCTCACCTGTCTCTCTCCCATTGCTTTCCTGTCTCCGCTCAAACTGTCCTGTTCCTTAAAAAAGACAAGAAAAGGCCAAATAAATAAATAAAGAACCAATGACTTGTCCAAACTTCGCAGCTCATGGTCCAAGCTGAGGGAATAGGCCAGAATGGGCATACTGTAATTAAACGAGTGTTGTGATGAATAAGCAAGTATAACTTCCACTCTGAAAGACTAGGTGCATGCATTTTCACATTCAGTGAATGGTTCTGCTGTGCTTTGCGTGTTGTAACATTACCACCATCCTGTGAAGCAGTGAGGCAAGAGACAAGGGCAGACTTGATGTCAGGTTTGGGGAGCTTTAGTCAAGACTTCCACCCAAAACAAAGCAGCCCTATCACATGTCGTTATGGGCAGTGGTGGACGTGAAAGGGATCATGCTTCCCAACCTGGTCATCATTACAAGCCTCAACACAACAGTGGCCTCATGGGCCTTGTAAAAGTGCAGATGTGGCTGCATGCAATCAAAACGGCTGGAAATGTTGCATGACGGTTAGACTTCTTTTTACATTTCTTCCAATCACCATGCAACATCATTATCCCAGAATGCATTTCTGACCGCATGCGGCTGCACATGCTTCCGTCTGTACAAGTTGAATGAATGAATGAGGCCTCTGGCTCTACATCAAGAGTGCCTCCATCAGTTTCTCATACACGGAGGACCAATGAGGACCAATAGGCCTTCAGCAGCTGCCACTCATAACAACGAGCTCAGGGGCCAAAGGTCAGCTGTGTTCAATTGATGAGCCGTAGCAGAGGGAGCAGGTGCACACTACAGGTTCTTTCTAATATCCTCACTCCCTTGCTCCCTTGCCTGCTTGTGGCATCATGATGACATCACTGACGACAGAAGTCAATTCCAATATCTTGCTAAGTGCAGTTCTAATGTCATTTTGTCATTTGCAATTGGGATGCTGAATGAAGAATACTCCCCCAAAAGTTGTTGTTGCTAGGCTGACAGCGGGGAAACTTTATTTATTTTCTCCAATGGAGGAAGGGTGTCAGTGAAATGCAAGGCCAGAAGCATAGGCCGAGGATGGTTGTATATTGGAAAGAACTCTATGGCTGTCTGCCTCTTAATTTGCTCCTCTGGTTGTTTCCTCTGGTCTTGTGCTTCGGCCTGGTCAGTGGGACCCCTCTGAGGTTCCAAGATGGTTCCCCCCTGCAGGTGAGAGCAGCTTCTGGGGCTTTCCTAATAGCAAACAGGAGAGTAACCTCAAAACCAGGGGTCCCCAACCTTTCTGGGTCTGAGGGCTACCAAAGGCTACCCGCAGGCTACTGAGGGCTACCTGAGGGCCACTTTTGTTCAAAATCCTCTACTGATGTCTTGGCATCATTCTCAAATCACACTATTTTTAAATGATAATTTTCTTATACATATATAAAGAATAACTAATCTCATATTTAAATTAAGAAAAGGATTAACTGTGACTAAAATCTGGTTGTCGTCACTGTTTAACAACATCCTTGGTGGGCACCTCAGAAGCTCCTTGAGGGCTACTTGGTGCCCACGGGCAGCAAGTTGGTGACACCTGCTCTAAACTATGTTGTGTTTTTTTTAACACATTGAATAAAAAAACTGAGAGGACATTGAGATGTCAATAATGATGTCGGGCATCGTGCCAGAGGCCAGATAAAATCATCATGAAGAATGAATTGAAAGACAATCTATTGCCTCCCTGCACATAACCCCGATCAGTACCTGCTCTGTGATTTAAAAAGACCTAAATAAAAACAATGAAAAGCTATTTACTATTGACAGACAGATTGTTTGTGTGGTGAATCATGTTTTTATAGTACACTGCCTTTTTGTTTTTGTTTTGTTATTTGTTAGTTATAGTTCTTATTCGTTGTTAAAATTCTTCCTTTGTATTTTACATTGTTTCTTAATTGCACTTGCCATAAGTACTACATGCAGGGCAACGAGCATGTGAGAGTTTTCCCTGTAGGCTTTTACATTCCACTGGCTGGACAAAGTGGCCGTCTGACCAGTTATGGAGGAGGCTGGTCTGGTCTGTGGAGATGTCTGTGTTGGCCCTCGGTGGTTCTCGAGCAGGGCCGGCGCCAGGCATAGGCAAACAAGGCGGTCGCCTAGGGCGCCAAATATCTTGGGGGCCCAAAAGTCCCACAGAATTGGAACATCAAGCGAAAATAATCTTTTCACTTTACATTGATAATGATTTTCCATTGGCCCTAGATTAGCTGTTTTCTATCAGATGTATGATCCTATGTTTACATTTGACAATTTCTAAATGCACAAAAAGGAAAGGGGGTGCTCGCTTAGGGCACCAAATTGACTAGAATCGTCCCTGTCCTCGAGAGACGGTCTGTGGAGATGTCACTGGCCAGTCTGGCGGCTCTGTTGCCTGCATGCTCTGCCCCCTGGTCCTCAGGAGAGACGGGATGGTTCGTCTGAAGAGGCATTGGGCTATAACCGGTGCCAGACATGATCTCTTTGACTCTGTGTGTGCGTGTGTGTGTGTGTGTGTGTGTGCGTGTGTGTGTGTGTGTGTGCGTGCGTGCGTGCGTGCGTGCGTGCGTGCGTGCGTGCGTGTGTGTGTGTGTGTGTGTGTGTGTGTGTGTGTGTGTGTGTGTTGTGCGATTGTGCCTGTCAGTGTTTCTGTCTTGACAATGTCTCTCTTGCTCTCAAAAGCTCTTGAATGAAGAGGCTACAAACGATTGGCTTTTATTTAAATAGGCTGTTGTGTCGATTACATCTCATTGCATGGACTAGATATGATTACACACTCTCCTCAGCCTCAATGGTTCACAGATTGGATTTCAATAATACGTTATGCCATTCAGTGATATATCAATCTAACCCCTAACCTTATTGTCCAAAAGTCATACTGAACTTAAGTTGCAAATGAATAATTAGTAATTTGCTATCTATCCATCTGCCTGTCTATCTGCCTGTCTATCTATCTATCTATCTATCTATCTATCTATCTATCTATCTATCTATCTATCTATCTATCTATCTATCTATCTATCTATCTATCTATCTATCTATCCGAATATACACACTGCTTCTGCAAAGTGTCTGCCTTGTTTCCCACGCCAATCTCTCTGGGTCCATAGTGGCTGCGATGGGGAGGCTTGCGGCCGATTACCAGCCCTGCCCAATTTAATTACTGTTTATTTTATCCCATAGTGGAGCAGAGGAGGGAGGGAGCTACTTTTTCTGCATCTCTCTCTCTCTCTCTCTCTCTCTGTCTTTCTCTCTAACTCTCTCTCTCTCTCTCTCTCTCTCTCTCTTGCGCGCTCTCTCTCTCCTTTCCCCCTGTCACTTGCTTGCTGTCCCTTTTGTTTTTAGATGACTGATTTAAAGTGTCTTCTGAAAAAAAGACTGAAACCATAAAAAGAGTAGTGGTTGTGAATTTAAGACAAAGAAAGAAATGTTGGCAAAGTGAGCTAAGCCAGAACACCCACAACTTGGCCCATGAGCCACCATTAAACTCTCAGAACACCATTGGTCTATTTTGGATTTTGCACAGAGTCCACTTGTGTTACTTTCATATTCGTTGCTGCTATAGGGGCCTACATTTCCTTTCTTTAAAACACAAATAAATAGTGTTTTCGTGTTTTGGCACGTTTTCTAGGCCTGCGTAACCTAGGACTAACAACAAAGGTAGGCTACAGCCTGCAGATGTGAATAAATATCTTCTGCTAAATGTAAGTGCAGAGGAACGGGATCCAATGCATTTATTTTCTGACTAAAGGGCATAAAAGGGATATGAAAGACATGAAGCATGATTATTCTCAGTGGTAGAATTATGTCAAGGCACTACTGATAGATGGCGCTCCAAGCACGGAATGCGGTGATCACGTGGTCTTCCGTGACAGCTAGCAAACATGGCGACACCCGTGGCAGCGAAGTGGTCATGTAATTCAGGTAGGAATGAAGACTGTAATAAATACTGCTTAATTTAGTTGCATGCTCTTGCATTTGTGATTACCTATATTTGCCAGTGCATGAACTGTGATGACAATCGTTACTGAAGTTGTGGTGTTGTTCTGCCGTCGTAAACATCATGGTGTTATTAGACTCTCCACACCATTGGCTTATGAAAATGAATACAGTGGTTCGGACTTCGGAAAGTTCACGGTCACAAATGGTCTAGAACTAGCTGTCGTGTAACAAACAACTTTACATAGACTTAGCCTACTTTGTGTGACATGCGCACAACAGCTGCCCTTGTATGTACATCGCACAGTAGATTGTTTTTCTTTTATCCATCAAAAAGTAAAGCAGATTTTTGTGTGGGATTTCATAAAGAGTGGACAGGATGTTCATGGAACCAGAACTGGAACGGAGACAGCCATTAGGGCGCTCTCTTGCCTTAGCCACACACACACACACACACACACACACACACACACACACACACACACACACACACACACACACACACACACACACACACACACACACACACACACACACACACACACGAGACCACATCCTCTTCTTGGATTGCAGCACCACCCTCTATATAGGCTATAGACAAATATTCCGCCGCCCCACATACACTTCATACCAAACCACCCTCTTTTTACACACACACACACACACACACACACACACACACACACACACACACACACACACACACACACACACACACACACACACACACACACACACACACACAGAGGGAGGGAGGATAGACACCTACATAAACAGCTCTCTTGCCAAAACCTCAACAGCTGGTTCGCAGCCCACTGCCATCCTCCTCTTCCGTGTCCCTCCGCCCCCCACCTCCTTTGTCCCGCCACACCACGCTCCTTCCCAGGCTCTCCTATCCTCTCCTCCCCTCTCCTCCTTTGCTCTGCTCTCTTCTCCTCTTTTCACCTTCTCTGCTCTCCTCTCCTCTTTTCGCCTTCTCTGCTCTACTCTGCTCTCCTCTCCTCTCTACTTTTCACCCTCTCTGTTCTTGCCCTTTTCTCCTCTCCTCTCCAATCCTCTCCTCTTCTTCCTACCTCTCCCCTCTCCTCCTGTTCCTCCCTCCCCCCCACCATCTTTCTCCCTCCACTTCTCTTCTCTTCTCTTCTCTTCTCTTCTCTTCTCTTCTCTTCTCTTCTCTTCTCTTCTCTTCTCTTCTCTTCTCTTCTCTTCTCTTCATCTGTCTTCTCATGCCATTCCTCTGTCATCTCACAGCATTATAGACCAGCATTATAGACATTTAAGTTGAATAACTTCACCATTCCTGCGCAAAACTTCTGAGCAAAGCTAAAAGCAACCCCATTGTCCGTAAATCCTGTGAGCGCCGAGCGGTCTCTAGTTTTGGCCATGTTTGTTGTTATGACGTAGCAACAGCTTCTCTCCTTAGGCGACAACTCAACTGCATAACTGTACTACACTATACCGTAGAGGGCACTGTGGTGCTGAGATACTCAACTCCTCAATGTGCATTGTGGACAGAGCAGTATGTGTGTAGATCTTACAGAGTGGTCCTGCGGTGTGTGTGTGTGTGTGTGTGTGTGTGTGTGTGTGTGTGAGAGAGAGAGAGAGAGAGAGAGAGAGAGAGAGAGAGAGAGAGAGAGAGAGAGAGAGAGAGAGAGAGAGAGAGAGAGAGAGAGAGAGAGAGAGAGAGAGAGAGAGAGAGAGAGAGAGAGAGAGAGAGAGAGAGAGAGAGAGAGAGAGAGAGAGAGACAGACAGACAGACAGACAGACAGACAGACAGACAGACAGACAGACAGACAGACAGACAGACAGACAGACAGACAGACAGACAGACAGACAGACAGACATGGAGAGACAGAGAGAGAGACAAAGAGAGTGTGTTAGAGAGTGTATTTTTGGTGTGTGTGCGCGTGAGGGAGAGAGAGTGTGCGTGTGTTTGTGTTAGAGAGTGTATTTGTGTGTGTGTGCGCGCACGCACGCGTGTGTGTGTGTGTGCGTGCACGTGTGTGTGTGTGTGTGTGGGCTCCTCTCCCCGCTCTATAAACTGCTGCGGAGAGTGGACTGGCGTCTCCCCTGTCTGCACTGTAGCTGTACAGCAGCTCAGTCTGGATCCAGCCCTAATCCACTCCAGTTCAGGATGTAATCCTGTGTTGATGTTTTTGTGCTGTATCTGTGGATGAGGCGTAATGTCACAAATGCATTGCTAGTACCTATCTTGATTCCCATCAGCATTATTTGCATGGTGTGTGTCAGTATTCTCACAGGGAAAATGTTCACAATTTATCTAAGGAGTAGTTGATTGATTCCAGCAGTTGTTTATGTAAAACTTGATGTAGAAACAAGTAATGAAATATTAAGCCAAACCGTGCAAATCGCTGTTTAACTGCTCAACCTGGCTTATTGGGGTGGTAATTAGAACCAAATGATTTGGTAAATGACTGGAACTAATGCAATGGTAAATTGTTTTTCATATCCGTGTGTGCGTGTGTGCATGTGTGCATGTGTGTGCTCGTGCCTGCCTTATCGTGTGTTTCTGTGTGTGTGCATGTGTGTGTGGGTGCCTTATCAATTCTGTGTGTGTGTGCGCGTTTGTGCGTGTGTGTGTGCGCATGTGCGTGTGTGACTCTGCCTGTGCCTGTCCGCCCACTTGCAGCTTGGCCCGCGTTGCTGCGTAGGGGGTCATGTCGGCGGATGTGGACGACGTGGATGTCGTCCTCGTCCTCCTCCTCCTCCTCCTCTTCCTTCTCCTGCCCCCGGCACCTCCACCACCTCCACCCCCAGCTCCTCCAGCCTCCTCTGCTGGCCACAGCTGGCCCCCTGGGCCCCCCGCGCCGACACTTCTTCTGGAGGAGGTGGCGCAGCAGCTCGCACAATGTGGTGCGCCCCGCTGTGGTGCGACCGGCCTACGCCGTGCCCAAGGTAATTACCCATAATTCACCAGCAGCTGCCTTGGCCTCTCTTCCTTGCTTGTTCGCCACCGTCACGAGTCGCGACCCTCAACTACACTGTGCGTCAAGCCACCACTCGTACTGCAGCTTCTTCCCCAGCCCTGTTCTCCTATGCAAACTTACTGTATCGTAATTTGGTACGTTACCGGAAACTTGACGAAATGTACCTCAGAGCACGTTTTCAGACAGAACATGTCTACAAAGAGCCAGCTAAATTGACAATAAAATATTTTTCTGCCTGTTGCTTAAAGTGATACTGTACCATTTTTGGAAATTGAAATTGAAATTGAATACTACGAGTCCAGCTTGCAAATGTTAATAATGAATCATTTCTAGCTGGGAGGTAAGGTTTCCACTGCCGTACTTAGAGAACAGCTGGAAGCACTGGAGGAAGGTAAAACTCAATCATTTAACTCAAGTACCCCTCAGTATCATCACCCTCAAGTAGGCGTTTCAGACTGAGATCCCCGCTTCAACCGCAACGGACTTAAACATGCCTTCATACATCAATCGATTCTTTTGTTAAATCAGTCATAAGACTGCATAGTGTTATCACTCCATGTTGTTGGGAAGATCTTCAAGTTATGTGGGTTGTTTGTAATGTATGTATGCATGTATGTCTGTATATAGGCCTGTGTCTTCTGTTTTTTGTCAGTTGTGCAATAGTGTTGTGATGTGATGTTATGTGTATGTCCTGTCTCAAACGAGTGTTGTTCAGGGACGCAAAATGAATTTCACTGGAAACTGACAATAAAGTCTAATCGTATCGTATCGTAAGTTGAGGTATGAAATAAGCTAATATCCAAACATGGCACAGCAGTAGAGTAGAGTAGCCTGACACAGTAACAGTAGAAGGTTATGCTTAGGGTTAGGTCAAGGACAGGGTGCCAGTAGCCATGTATACTGTCTGGGCTGAATACATTGAAAATTAGCGCAACTGATCATCGTTTCCCTCCTCAAAATGTGCTCTAAGGCAGTGGTTTTCAAAGTGGGGCTGGGGACCCCTGGGGGGTGCTTGGGGGACCGGTTGGCTGGAGAAACATAGCAAAACAAAATACAAAAAAAAAAAAAGTATTTCAATGAATTGAATAACTAATGTATACCAAAGTAAAACCAAAATAAGCTCAACAATATTCCCATAGTTAAGAACTGCCTTATATTACTGAACTATGTTAGGGTCCCCGTGGGGCACTGACACACAGACACAGGCTATGGTTGTAAAAGGGGATGGGGGATGAGCGGGAAAATAGTGTGGCACGACCCATGTAAGGGGGGCCTTGACTGGAATGTAGCGGTATATGTGGGGCCTTGGCAGGATAAAGTTTGAGAACCCCTACTCTATGGAAGGTATGCATTCATCTGGTTTGCAAGCATGTTTTCAGAGCTATGTTTCCTGATAAGGCTGCGTTGCCTATCGTTCAAGTATCAGTATTACGGGGAGTCTTGGGCTAATAGTTATTAGGAAGTTCAAGTCAAGTCAAGTCGGTTTTATTGTCAATTTCTTTACATGCACTGGTCATACAAAGAATTGAAATTACGTTTCTTACTTTCCCATGCAGACATAGACAGACTTTGGGTGTGGACATAGACAATTGTACATCACAGTACACATACATTACACCTAGAGTGCCTATAAGTTGGTCTTCGAATCGGATGGTTGCATCCTGCAGCTTCAAATCATCCATTGCTGAAGTGCCCTTGAGCAAGGCACCTAACCCCACATTGCAGTCGGTTCAAAGACTATGGCGTGCGTAATAGCATTGCACTGACATTAAGTACTGCTGCTGGAAGATTAATTTGTCAACAGTCGAAAGTCTACTTTTCTGTCGAATACACGAAATGCACAGGATTTATGCTGAATTATGATTCGCATTACTCTAGTCTAAGGCAACTCAAGCTTTACACAAAAAGCCAGAAAAGATGACGTACAATTTTTTGTAGTATAATTAATGATCTAATGATGGAGAACCTTTTTGGAGAACAACGTGAGTCAGTTTATCCGTGATGAATGGATCTCAGCATTTATGATTGCGTTTGAGGAGCTCTCTCTCTTCCTTCAGATGTTCCCATCTCTAAACATTTTGTTACAACTGTCTGTGTGTGTGTGTGTGTGTGTGTGTGTGTGTGTGTGTGTGTGTGTGTGTGTGTGTGTGTGTGTGTGTGTGTGTGTGTGTGTGTGTGTGTGTGTGTGTGTGTGTGTGTGTGTGCGCACGCGCGCTTGTGTGTACGCGCTTGTGTGTGTGCATGCACGCTTGTGTGCGTGTGTGTGTGTGCGTGTGTGTGTGTGCACGCGTGTGTGCGTGTGCACTTGTGCGCATGTGTGTGTGTGTGTGTGTTTTCTGTGATGATAGGAGAAGAGAGGCTGCTAAATCATGTGACAGTTACAGGCTGTCCTCCTCTCATCTCTTTCCACTCCATATACACCCTGAGCATCCTCGCCCATCAAATGCGGATGGTTTTATTATTATTACATTCATTCATTTATTTATTATTTGTTTTAAAGAGTTTCCCCTTTCATGAAGTTTTTCATCTGAAAGGCCAATTTTTATGCTTTCCATCTGCTACATTTTCATCCATTTTCATTGATCTACGATGCCTGTCTGTCGCTCTGTCTGCCTATCTTTTTTTTCAGTCTCTCTTACTTACTATATGGTCCATTTTGTAATAGGTCTTGGTATTGTCAAGGGTTCAACTGCACTAACTCATACATACATACATACGTGAATCTGCACCTCACATGCTTGACACCATCTAAAGTAAATATGTTTATATTGGTCTCTTCAGATCACACAACATGGTTCCAGTGATCCATATCCTTGGTCTCTTCATCTCTCTTGAGACCAAGATAAACAAATTTGCTTTAGATGGTGTCAAGCATGTGTGGTGGTAAACAAGTGAGTTTTACAAAAAAAGTGTATCCTCTCAATAGCCAAGCATGGTAGTGGGACTGACATGGTTTGGGGATGCATGAATGCTGTCAACATTGGCAATCTGAAATACACCTAAAAAAAACATGCATGTCAACGTGCACTGTGACTACTGAAGCAGATCATGATATTCTCCATAGGATTGCATTCAAATCTCACACCAATCTATTTAAGCCAGGTGCACACTCAAAATAAGTTCAATGCAAAGAAAGGTTGAAACGCACACCGATGACCTCCCTTTTAATCCCTTTTCATTTCGAGACGATTCGAGCCAACACGGCCCCTTCTCTACCGGATTTTAATCTGGGGTGTACTCACTTTTGTGAGTACATGTTCAAACATTAATGGCTGTATTTTGTTTTTTTCTGAGTGAACAAAACATTTAAGCGGTTAAATATGTTGTTAAAAGGTCGCTAATCATTGTGTCAAAGTGAAATTTCTGTAATGCTTTCCTGAAAAAAAACTGTGAAGGGTGTACTCACTTTCGTGATATACTGTACATGCACTACTGGTGCCACTACAAGTCACAAATTAGAAGCAGCAACAGCATCTAAAACATAAAAAAACATATACCATCATATTATCACAACAAGGCAATACACACATAATGATGCACATGCCATATGGCAATGCTTACTGTAACAAAGCACAATGATCAGTGTCCCGCACAACGTCTTGTGTCCCGCAGCACATCCAGAGGCCAGACTACGTGGGCCGCAGTAAAGTGCCCGAGTGGGACGACTACATCGAGATTAAAGACGAAGAGCAGATCGAGGGCCTGAGGAGGGCCTGCCAACTCGCACGACGCATACTGCTGCTCGCCGGGAAGAGCTTAAAGGTGAGACCGTGTGTGTGTGTGTGTGTGTGTGTGTGTGTGCGTGCGTGCGTGCCTTTCTTTTCGTTGTATCATATGCCATACATGAGAATATTATGAGAATATATGTTTTCTGTGTGTATATGTTTGCATGCGCATGTGTTGGTGCATGTCTGTATATTCTGTGTGTGTGTGTGTGTGTGTGCGTGTATGTGTGTGTGTGTGTGTGTGAACAACCTGAACACGCTGAATAAAATGTACCCCTGGCATTTGTGCATGTCTGTATATTCTGTGTGCGTGCGTGCGTGTGCGCGTGCGTGTGCGCGTGCGTGCGCGTGTGTGTGTGTGTGTGTCAACAACCTGAACACGCTGAATGAAATGTGCGCCCCCCCCAGGTTGGCATGACGACGGATGAGATCGACTTTATAGTGCACCAGGAGACGATCCGCCACAACGCCTACCCATCCCCCCTCCACTACGGGGGCTTCCCCAAGTCCGTCTGTACCTCCGTCAACAACGTGGTGTGTCACGGCATACCAGACAGGTGTGTGTGTGCGTGTGAGTGTGTGTGAGTGTGTTCGCGTGAGAACTTTTATAGACATCTTTCTTTTTTCAGTTCAAAAGTGTCAGTGTTTTTCCCCACAGAACGTTTCTTATTCAAGGTGGGCTTTGGGCGGGGGGGTGGCATTGGGCTTTAACAGAGACATTATATGAATTATATTTGCAATACATAATCTTTTCGGGGTACCTAGTCAAGGTGTAAGGTGTTTGTTGTCAGCGTGGCTTATAGCCTTAAAGTGATACTGTCCCATTTTTGGAAATAAGCTTATTTTACACCTTCCCTTGAGTTAAATAACAGGGTTTTACCGTTCTCCTGTACTTTCAACCGTTTTCTAGTTATGACGGTGCAAATTTTACCTCCAAGCTAACAGTTAACATTGAGTCCTATGAGACCAGTTAGCCGCAAGCTGGTCTCATAGGACTCAATGTTAACTGCTAGCATGGAGGTAAAATTTGCACTGCCATACCCCGAGAACGATTGAAAGTACAGGAGAATGGTAAAACCCTATTATTTAGCTCAAGGGGGAGGTGTAAAATAAGCTTATTTCGAAAAATGGGACAGTATCACTTTAACCTTGAAGAGCTATAAAGAACCATAAGGAGTTTGGCCCTGCCGTGGCCCACTGGTAGGGCACTCGTCTGCCATGCGGCCGACCCGGGTTTGATTCCCGGTTCCGGGTCATTTGCCGACCCCTCCCCGTCTCTCTCCCCATTCGTTTCCTGTCATCCTCTCAAACTGTCCTGTCAAATAAAGTTCTAAAAGACCAAAAAAGAAATCTTTAAAGAACCATAAGAAGTTCTCCTTTAACCATGTTATAATTTTCCTCCTGTTGCAGCCGGCGGCTTCAGGACGGCGACATCATCAATATCGATGTGACTGTGAGTAATGGTCGGAAAAAGTAAATTTACGCGCACACACACACACAAACACACACACACACACACACACACACACACACACACACACACACACCTTTTACACACTTGACACATTTGGAGCCTTATCCACATAAGTCAGATACAAGTACATATTGGAGTCACATTTTTACTTTACATGTTGACACACACTCTGAAGCACACACATCCATGTTCAAACACAGAGGCGGATAGGCTTATAGAGAACCTAGCCGCTAGTCTATAAAGTGTGTTCATTTGTGGCCCCTCCCCTCAGGTTTACCTGGAGGGTTACCATGGTGACACTTCGGAGACGTTTCTGATTGGCTGTGTGGACGAGGGTGGCCGGAAGCTGGTGGAGGTGGCCAGGAGATGTCGTGATGAAGCCATCGCGGCCTGCAGACCCGGCCAGCCCCTCTGCGTCATCGGCAACACCATCAGGTGGGTCTTTACGGGGAACGTGGGGTAACACTTTACTTGACGCCGGTGTCATAAGCAAGTCATTACAGTGTCATAATAGTGTCATAATAGTGTTATGCAAGTGTCCATTATGTCCAGGTCATAAACATTTTATGACTTGTCTTTGCCATAACCGAATGTCACTTGAGGCCAACAGTCATAAAATGTTTCTGACATGGACATAATGTTTATGACTTATCTATGACTGTGTCATGACACTATTATGACACTGTAATGACATGCTTATGGCGTCAAATAAAGTGTTACCGAACGCGGCAGACTAAGGAAGTAGTTCTCTTTTTCTATTTATATATATTTTTTAGGGGCTTTTATGCCTTCATTTGACAGGACAGTCGAAGATGGTGACGGGAAGCGAATGGGACAGAGAGACAGGGGAGGATCAGGAAATTACCCCGGTCGGACTCGAACCGGGGTCCCCGTGGGTGGGCATGCAAGCCCAAATGTAGGGGCCTTAGGCAGCAGTAGTTCTCTAATGCTGTTTCAGGCCGTCCATAACCGTGCTAGAGCCCATGCCCGCACCATTATGTTCGGCACTAAAGTGCTTACCTGCGAACCGTGCGCATTCATACCGGGCCCTGAACTTTTCCCGCACGTGACTGATCCACGTTGTTGTCATGGTTCGCGGAGAAAAGCAAAGTATTTAATTGGTTCGGCATTGTGAACCAACTTTCCGGTTCGTGAACGCTAAGATCTGTGGCGTGAACACGGTGGCCAGTTTGTGATTAGGTGCAGAACGGGCACCAGCACGGTTCTCAGTTGGCCTGAATGCACCAAAAGTGTGGTCTGGAGGCCCACAGGGGTCTGCCACGCAGTGCCAAGAGGTACATGGAAAAGTTTGATACAATGCAATGCAAAGGAAATGCTCATCTTCATTTTCTACTGTGAGGGGACACGGATAAACAGTACGGCCTAGTTTGTTTTGCATTAAAATTACAATTTAAAACCATATGCAATGAAAAAATATTCAAATGATAACTGCAATGTGTGGTGCAATTACTAAGAGGTCCATGCAAAACCCAAAAAGGTTTGATCCATAGACCTTCAAAATGTCCATGTGATGAGACGAAACCTCAGTAAGATGCAAGGTGCCTTCTTTCAAAGTAGTCTCTGGGGCTTTTAATCGGTTTTCAATCGACAGGATGTTTAAAGACGTGACAGGAAATGAGTGTGGGATGCGAATGGGGAAGTGATTGATCCATTATGGGTGTACATGACTTCTCCAACACCTCTAGGATGTGCATTTTCATGTCTGATTCTAAAGAACTTTCGTCGTCTTGAGGATAAGCTGTGCCAACGACCTGTTCAAAGCCTTATGGAAAATGGGGAAGTTTTGTATGTCAAAGTGTGTGTGTACCGTTACATGTGTGTGAATGAGTCTCTATCCACCGGTGTGTATCTCTGCAAGTGTTTGTGCGTGCGTGCGTGCGTGTGTGCGTGCGTGTGTTTATGTGTAGGTAGACAGTGTGCAAAGGAGTGAGATTACAAGGCACGGAGAGAAAAGAAAGAAGTATGAGTGCATTTTCTGGATGCGCCGCTGTTTGACTTAAAAGGCATCTAAACAGGCTTTGTGTAGCCGAGAGTCTGCAGACGGAGCCATTATGTCTCAAAAGAAGGGAATCATCTCTCTCTCTCTCTCTCTCTCTCTCTCTCTCTCTCTCTCTCTCTCTCTCTCTCTCTCTCTCTCTCTCTTTCATCTCTGTTTTTCTATGCTTGGTCCTTCCAGAGGTGTAATAATATGCTGAATATGCCTTCAGAATGTTAATGTACCACACTTTTCCTCTCTTGCACACTCTCACTCACACGCAGGCACACGCACGCACGCATGCACGCTCGCTCGCTTGCACGCTCACACACACACACACACACACACACACACACACACACACTTGCTATGGCTCTTTCACTAGCACACACACACACACAAAACACACACACACACTTGCTATGTCTCTTTCACTAACACACACACACACACACACACACACACTTGCTATGTCTCTTTCACTAACACACACACACACACACACACACACACACACACACACACACACACTTTTTTATGTGCACACGAACAGCAGCTACCCAGAGTGCACTGGGCTTTCCATTCTCCATCTAAATTACAGGGTAGTTTAGAAGGTGGTTTTGTGTCTGTGTGTGTGCGTGTGCGTGTGTGTGTGTGTGTGTGTTCGGCTCCCGTCCTCAGCTGTGTATGTGCTTGTGGTTGTGCCTGTGTTCTGCTTCTGTGTGTGTGTGTGTGTGTGTGTGTGTGTGTGTGTGTGTGTGTTTGTGTGTTTCCACTGATGTGTGTGTGTCTCAGTGTGTGTCTCAGTGTGCCTGTGTGTGTGTCTGTCTCTGCAAGAGTGTGTGTGTGTGTGTGTGTACGCGCGCGTTTCTGTCTGTCTTTAGGAGGTGAAAATTACAGGGTAGCTGCCTCCCGGCATGGCAGAGCGTGCTCCCTATAGGGAGAGAAGAGAGTGCAGCGCTGCCTCCCTGCGCATATCTCCCCGTCCGTCTCTCTCTCCCCACCCCCACCCCCCACACACACACACACACACACACACACACACACACACACACACACACACACAACCCGCTCATCTCTACCCGTCTCTGCGCACCTCTCTTCCTCTTTGCACTTATCTACCCCTCTCTCCGCTCATCTCCTCCTCTCCGTACACCCCCCACCCCCCCCCCGCCTTCACATCACATCCTCATGCCTCCTCTCTGCCCCCGCACCCCCCCCCCCTCCTCCTCCTTTCTCCGCCTGTCAACGTGCAGGCTCTCGTCTCATCGCCAAGCGCTCCCAATTCATCTCCAGCGAAGCCACAAGGTCGCCACAAAGACACCATGCTCCCCACAACCCTCATTTGCATCACAATTGGCCTCTTTTTTTAGCCTGTCACACAAATATACAGTACGTACGTACGTACATGCATCTCCATCGGGGCCCAAAGTGGGCTTAATACTTCAAATGCACAGAGCACCCTAAGTGCTGGTGAATGTTTTTTTGCATGCATGCATGCATGGATCAATCTCATATTGCTTAGTGTGAGTGTTTTTGCATCCGTGCGTGCGTGCGTGCATGTGTGCCTGCGTGCGTAAGAGAAAGTGAGATGCCCAGTAAAAGTTGGTTAGTTGCGTCACTGTGGCTGTTCCTCGGATTCGGCCCGTTGTACGCATTTTAACAGCTCGCCAACTCCAGGCTATTTAACCTTTTTACCATTAGAATAAAAACATCCAGCTCAAAACTTCAACTTTTTACAGACGCTTTGTTTGCGATGCATATACAAACATTTATATTATGCTCACACAGTCCGTAATGTTCTTCATTAAACTAAAGAACTTAATAGTTTATTTTCCGTTTAATGGCTGAACTTTTAAAGCTTTACTGTACACAGTAAAAAAAAAAATGTGTTAATTTAACACATAAAGAATACTCTCTGGCCTGGCCAATTACGCTCTAGACCAGCTCTCTAAGGGTTGAATTGACACTGCAAATTTTACTGTGTGCTGTATAAAACATCTTGATGTTTGCTTAGTTTTTTACTCCGATTTCTCCCCCCGTTTTTATACCGCCACACCCTTGTTTCATTTCCTGCTGGAGGGTTTTCTCACCCTGATCCCACCAGTGGAGAGGGCCTTGCTCTGCTTTGCGCTGCTGCGGAGAGGAGAGGAGAGGAGAGGAGAGGAGAGGAGAGGAGAGGAGCCAAATTGTGGAAGTGTCAGGGTGTGTGGTCGCTTGCTCGTGTGTGTTTGTGTATTTTTTACGTTTTTTGGGGGGAGATTTTAGCCTTTATTGGCAAAAAGTAAGAGAGGGTGAGAGTGGGGAAGCAAGTGGAGGAGAGGGGTGCAGTTGCAATCGAACCCAGCTCCATTACCCATTTATAGTATGACACCTTAGCCCTCTGAGCCACAGCGACCCATTTTTTTTTATTATTTTTTTGCCGTCATTGACTTACTGAAACAAAGCCTCTGGCTATTGTAAGGATTTATGGAAGGTTATGGTCGAAGAAATGTTCTTTAGAATTGTTAGTATAAATACTAGTCGTTTTTTTGTTTTACTTTTTTAGTAGAAAAGTATTTTTGAGCATTTTGAGTAGGAGAGAGATGGTGTAGTGTTGGGAAATGATGACCCCAGGGCTGGACTTGAACCTGGCTCCCCACAGGCGCATCCAGAGATTGTAAGAGTGTAAGCCCGCTTATGGCCGTAACATGCTGCACAGAACCTATTCGAAATGTGTTTTTAGTTATTTTATTTTATTTGTCTTTTTTGCTTGGCTTCGGGAGTCACACGGGCTTGTGATGGGGACACACCAGCACACACTCTGAAAGGAGTGATGGTTGGGTGACTCAACAATCATCTCTTTAAGTAAGGTCTTTCTTGTCCCATTGTGCTGCCTGCCTGCAGGCCAAAGCCTGGACATGCTGCTTAGCTTGTCGACTGTTTTTGAAAGCACTGTTGTAACCCCTTTCAGTCTCATGTTGAAAACCATACATTACACTTCTATATGTCTCGTCTGAAGTGAACAACACATTTCAAACGTTTTATTTATTTACTTGAGGCAAGCTAGTAAAATAAATGTTTGGCTGTCAGTGTGAATATAAAGGTTTCTATGCTCTGTGGTTACTTATTGTGACACTTGCTTGGGTGACATAAATGACAATGCCACAGCACCACATAGTACAGAACTTGTAAGGAGGAGGCAGCCGCTAGTTTAAACCAAGGATGCAGTGGCAGAGGTAGCTTCAGTTGAGAATTGGTCTGTAATTAAGAAGACAGTGAATGTTTCAGCCATATGTAACACTTCTCTCAACTACCCTGCCCTGATGAAGGCCACTATGGCCCCTGTGTTTTTAAACAGATTTGCCATGGTATATTGAAGGCTTTTAAAATATTTTTTCTCTAATCTTTTTTGGACTTAACTATCTTTCTAATGACCTTTGTATTAGCAAAGCCAAATTATCTGTTCTCATTGAAAAACCCTGATGCGCTAAGCCACCCACATTTGGGCTTGCATGCCCACGGGGACCCAGGTTCGAGTCCGACCGGGGTCATTTCCTGGCCCTCCCCCATCTCTCTCTCCCAATCATTTCCTGTCTGTTCTCCACTGCCCTGTAGTAATAAAGACCGGAAGGCTGATGACTTCATTTTCAGTGTTCATGTGACTTTGCTAGTCTGCACCCAAAAGTTTTTTAGATGGATGTGTGGGTTTTTTTCTTTGTTAAACTCAACACAACACCAGTACCCTAATATGGTTTAAATATTGCACTCCTTGCCATTAAAATGATGTACAATAATCCATCAGATAAGATCAAAAATGTGAGAGAAAAGCATAACATTTGGCCTGAAGTATACAGACCAAAAATGGCTATTGGGCCATCGTATCATCTTTAGCGACCAGTTAGAAAAATTAGAATAGAATGTTCAATATGGGCACCATATCGCAAATTCACCATGTCTTGTGAGTTTTGCAGCTAAGCTTCTGTGCTTCAAGTGATCAGCTAAACTTCAGATACATGAAACAATAGAGCTCTGTTATGCCAGAAATTATTGTGAGGTTTTCTCCTTATAAATCTGGCCCCATTTTGCTGTATACGTTCTGTTTTACGAGGCTCAAACACTATATACACACTACACTTAGAGTCACCGGAGAACCAAGCTGCCTCTGTCTCTTTAAGTCACACCCTCTTTTTCTGGGCCACAGACTTTGGCCTGTGCAATTAAGCCAAGAAAAGAGAGAGAGAGATGGAGCGATGGAGGAACGAGGGGAGGATGTGGGGACTGGGGTGGGGGGAAGTGGTAAACAGAGAAGAGGAGAGGGTAGAAGACCTTCCGTAACGAGAGGAGAGGATAGGAGAGTTGTTTGACTGGAGAAAGGACAAAGAGAGAGGTCAGCACAAAAGTGGTGCAGGGCCAAGCAGCATGTATTTATAGTTGTGTGTGCGGGCGTGCATGTGTGTGTGTGCGTGCGTGCGTACGTGCGTGCGTGTGTTTGTGTGTGAGCATATTGAAGTGTATGTGTGAGTTTGTTGGCATGTGAATGGACAATGCATAGGTGTGTTTGGTTGGTTGTGGAAGACCTGATATTGTACAGAGGGGGTGTAGTATAATGTGGTTGTGTGTTAAGAGTAGTGTGTGTGTGTGTGTGTGTGTGTGTGTGTGTGTGTGTGTGTGTGCGCGTGCGCGTGCGCGTGTGCGTGTGTGTGTGTGTGTGTGTGTGTGTGTGTTTGGGGGGGGTGGGAGATTACTGACCGTGGTGACTTCCTCTGGCTCTCCAGTGCAGCCACCTCCCCAACAAATGAATATTTATATCCAGAGATGTAATGACAGGCTAGCTTAGCATGCTGAAGCCTCCTGTCTCTGTCTCTGTCTCTGTCTCTGTCTCTGCTGGGATGTGTCTACTCACACGTACTGGGCAGACGCAGGGAGACGCACAGAGAGGAGAAGAAAAGTGCTTTTTTCACAGTTGTAGCAAACTGGTTTTGCTCATCAAAATTGTTCTCTTCGTTAGTGTGTCCATCTCTGTCTGTCTGTCTGTCTCTCTCTCTCTCTATCTCTCTCTCCACATGTTTTTCTTACTCTCTCGCTCTGCCCCTTTGTTTTCTCTTTCTCTCCATCTCTCTCTCTCTGTTTCTCTCTCCCCCCCCCCCTCTTCCTCTCTTTTTTCCTGCTGCCTTCCCTCCCCACGTAAGAATCACACTGGTTTTCTTTGTCATAATACAGGGCCTGAAATACCCCTCTCAGTAGGAGAGAGGCAGTGTGTTGTAATTGCTCATTTAGAGCACCGAGGGTTAATGGAACATCTGCCTGTGTTGCCATAGCGATTACCCCTAGCCTAGCCTGCTGTTGGACAGCTGAAGACGGGGATAGAGCTAGCTACTTTGCCGTATAGTGTTGTGCTAATGTTGACTTACTGGTATAGATGTGAAAGAAGTTAAATGAAGTTGCTGGAATGGGTGCCAAGAAATACGTTATAAGCTGTTTAAAAATGTGTTTTTTTAACCCTTTCATGTAGAGCTTCTGTTATAAGTTCATGGTCACCAAAATGATTATGACCATGTTTGAATCTGTTGCTTAAGACTTGCTTGGTAATGTCATGGCAATTTTGTAATGATGTAGCTACGCTTTTTCATGAAATAGTGAATAGGATCACTGGTAATCCCATCTGCATGAAAGGGTTACACGATAACCCATTTTTTCACTTGTTATAAAGAATGAAACATGAGAAGTGCATATGCTCTTGTATTTTTGTCGATAATGTAAAGTGTATATATCTGTATGTTATATCAAAGTTACATTGGGCAACGTACATCCTGAATAGATAATTACATTGCTCTGTTCTATTTATTTATTTATTTATTTAGGTCTATTTATTTATTTATTCATCTTGTTATTGCTTATACAACCAGGAGCGTTTTGTTTTGTTCTGTTTGTAAAAAAAAAAAAATTAGTCTCCTGTCTGTTGTTGTTGTCTTGCATCATTGTCACTGTACTGTGTGAAATTGTTGCAAGCCTCTACTTTTTTACCTGCAAACAAATCTACCTTCGGTTATCAATAAACTTACCTTACCTTACCTTACCTTACCTTACCTTACCTTACCTTACCTTCTTTTCCTTCTTCCCCGACGCAGTAAAGTTGCCAATTCCCATGGGTTCCGTGTGTGTCCCTACTTCATCGGTCATGGAATAGGATCTTACTTCCACGGACATCCAGAGATATGGCACCATGGTAAGGCACAGGCCACTGTGCATACAATACTTTCACCTTGTTAATTCCGTTATAAATGAATCAATCTACCAATCAATCAATCAATCCAATTTATTTACATAGCACATTATCATGCTCATTTGTCATTCAGTTTGGTTGAGAAAGAGAAAGAAAAAATGTGGATAGTATTATCTAAGAGAAAGTCAAAGTCAAGTATTATCTAAGAGAAAGAGAAAGTCATATCAACCCTACAAGTTAATCAAAGTTATCAGAAACATATTGCATTTACTCTCAAGGTACGTAGATGAGGAAGAGGTTGATAGTTATCTTTCACCTTTTATAGAGGGACGTGACTGATGACAGAGATGTCCGCAGCTTTGATTATAATAGCATAACGCCATACAAGTTGGAGGAGAAAAGCTGAACATTACTCACCAGTGTACCTAAATGCAACTTTTCCATACAAAGTATGCAATTTTCATATTTCATGTTTTTAAAGTCATTTTTGGTCATGTTTGGTATGCTTTTTGTTAGCTGTAGAGAAGTGTTTCTATACAGCCCCCCAGGGGGCGTTGGGGAGCCCTAGGGGGGGCGTTGAGAAGGATAGAGCTGAGAGAGGGCGGTGCTTAGTTACCATTAGGGTGCATTAGTCCAGTTAATTTTTTAATACTAAGGAGGGCATTGGCAGGCTTATGATGAGGTCAGGGGGGGCGTTGTGAGGCTTATGAGGAGGTCCTGGGTTCAGGTGGTGTTTGTTCAAAAAAGGTTGAGAACAAGTTTTGACTCTGTGTCTCGCGCATAAACCATCACTCTGAAACTGTGTTTAAAGGGACACTGTGCAGGAAATGGTCAAAAAAGGTACTGCAACTATGGTGCTCATTGAAACTGGGCTGCCTATTGCCAAATGTGTTGTTTACATGAAAGTTTACTAAGTAATAAACAAATATTTTCTAGTATGGTCCAAGCACAGTCATTTTTGCAGCTAAAAATGGCTATTTTTGGAAATTCAAAATGGCGGACCATGGAGAAGATCCCCCTTTTCATGTATGAAAAGTGCAATTTTTCCAGTCATAATGAATACTTAGAATTTGATGCTAGTGGTAAGTATTCATGAAAAAGGTAACATTAGTGAATGGGCAGCATGAATTCTGGAAATAAACAACTAAAAATCTCACACAGTGTCCCTTTAAAGGAACAAGATTTATTTCTGAATAAAGTATGTTATTATTACAGTCATAGTAAGGATGCCGTAATACATTTGGTCTTGTTGCATTGACAAATGCAAATTGCAAGTGACCAATACAAGACTAACGGTGATCTTTCTTCTCCTTCACAGCAAATGACAACGACTTAGAGATGGAAGAGGGCATGGCCTTTACTATAGGTACGTGATCCAGCACTGCGCTACCATGTAGGGGGTGGTGTGGAATCGACTCTCTCTTCAGACAATGCTGTTTCAAACGTTTTGGTTTTGCTGGCTCTTTGTCTGTGTGTGTGTGTGTGTGTGTGTGTGTGTGTGTGTGTGTGTGTGTGTGTGTGTGTGTGTGTGTCTGTGTCTGTGTCTGTGTCTGTGTCTGTGTCTGTGTCTGTGTGTGTGTGTAGCACTTGCGTACGTGTCTGGATGTAAAACAACAACAATTACACCATTATAATCCAGCAACTTCAAGTGGACATAACAGATCTTCTGATATCTCTCTCTCGTTCAGAACCCATCCTGATGGAGGGATCCTCAGAGTTCAACATTCTCAGGGACAAGTGGACCGCAGTCTCAGCAGACGACAAAAGGTAGTGTAGCTCCTCTAAGTAAAGTTGTGGTGCGCACATCCAAGACGTAGGTGCCGGATGAAAAAAAGCCAAAACTATGAGCAAAAAGATGAATGTCCGCACACTGCTCCCGTTGCTTTTTTTTTTATTCAAGTGAACGCTTTCAAGCTAATCGCTCAATAAAAAAGCAACGGGAGCAGTGTGCGGACATTCATCTTTTTGTTCACAGCGTAGCTCCTTTACCCCCTCACATCACCTTTACACATCAATACTCAGTGGACTACATTCACACATTAATACTCTGCGGATGATACATTATAAGGCACTGACTGCAGCCACATCACACATAAACAGTTCATCAATATTGCTGCACAAAAACACTCAGGATGTGGCCAGAGTAAGTACTGCAACTAGGCTGCTCATTGAAACTGTGCTGCCTATTGCCAAATATTAGTTTGAAAATATCATATTTACTAGTAAAGTACAGTCATTTTTGCAGCTAAAAATGTCTATTTCTGGAAATTCAAAATGGCGGACCATGGAGAAGATCCCCTTTTTCATGTATGAAAAGTGCAATAGAGTTTGATGGTGGTAAGTATTCATGAAAATGGTAATCTTAGTGAATGGGTAACATGAGTTCTGAAAATAAACAACTAGAAATCTTACACAGTGCACCTTTAAGGTGCGTTGAACTGCGCAGGATGACCTTGCTTACACAGGTTACACAGTCTGATTCAGGTTCCGGTAGAAAGACTGAAGTCCAAGCACTTGAACCAAAACCTCCTTCTATGCCATGGATTTAATAAAATCAAAGGATTTTCCAGCGCATGGACTTCTTTCTCTCGACTTGAACAAACACCTTTAACCCTCAATGTCTTCCACAGCCCACATAATCATTAAATCATTAATGCTTGGGGAAAAAAAACACTCGCACTTCTGATTAATTTCATGTTAATACTCACGGACTGTAATCACGGCAATTATTTCCAAGAGCCGCTCGCTGCTTAGCGCTGATGCTGAATGGGAAACGCATGATGGCCGGTACTCTGTCGAGATGAGCTGCTTTGTCGAGATGACCCACAGATGACTGTTAACATAGCCACAACGCTAAGCGCTAATCCCTAATGGTGTCGCTATAGTGCAGGGGTTTCGAACTCAAATAGACTGAGGGCCAAAATCTAAATCTGGTATGAAGTCACGGGCCGAACTCAATATTTATTTACGTAAATAAAATGGGGTATAATTGTGCACGCATGCGCTTAATAATCAGGTAAATTTCACATACACTCTTTTCCATCATACTGTATGGAAGTTCAAATCTGCTTGCACATATTGTGTTGCATATGGAAGTGAGCCATCCACCACTTAAATATCCATTAGCACTTTACAGCTACTCCACTACCTGGCCTTCCTACCTCCTTTGTTTCATACTACAACTATTCTGTACATACCATGCACTTTAAATACGCTGTTGCACTTTTCAATGTCTCCAATGTTTTTGTATGTCATTCCCTGTTTATTTATTTATGTACCCCCTGTTTTCTTTTTTTATTTCATACCCCTCACCCCCCCAGAGCAAATGTGTTTATCTTGGTCTCAAGAGAGATGAACAGACCAAGGATATGGATCACTGGAACCATGTTGTGTGGTCTGAAGATACCAAGATAAACAAATTTACTTTAGATGGTGTCAAGCATGTGTGGTGGTGAACAAGTGAGTTTTACAAAAAAACGTTTATCCTCTCAATAGCCAAGCATGGTAGTGGGACTGACATGGTTTGGGGATGCATGAATGTTGTCAACATTGGCAATATGAATTACACCTAAAAGAAACATGCATGTCAACATGCACTGTGACTACTGAAGCAGATCATGATATTCTCCATAGGATTGCAAATCTCACACCAATCTATTTAAGCCAGGTGCACACTCAAAATGTAAAATTTCAATGTATAGAAAGGTTGAAACGCACCCTTTTAATCCCTTTTCATTTCGAGACGATTCGAGCCAACACGGCCCTTCTCTACCGGATTTTAATCTGGGATGTACTCACTTTTGTGGGTACATGTTCAAACATTAATGGCTATATTTAGTTTTTTTCTGAGTGAACAAGAAATTTAAGCTGTTATATATGTTGTTAAAAGGTCACTAATCATTGTGTCAAAGTGAAATTTCTTTAATGCTTTCCTATGAAAAGATATACTCATAAATCTGCAAAAACTGTGAGGGGTGTACTCACGTGATATACTGTAACTGGTCTTCAATTGGGCATGCAGGAGGAAGGTGTATGAGGGTGGGCTCTTGTTAGGTGGCCTGGCTGCTTAACATTAGCTGGTGCTGAATGGGAAATGCAGGAGGGTTACAGTAGAGAGGTGAGGAAGGTGAGGAGCCTGTTGAGGTGATTAGCTGGGCACTGCTGTAGTGGATTGTAATGACTTGGTAGCTCATATCGACACGGTAGGTGGATGAGGTGGCGCGGGCTGAAGTGGGCTAGTTGAGGTGGGGAGAGTGGGCAGCGGTTGGGTGAAGTGGTGTTGCTGCTTGCTATGGCTTGGTAGCATAGCTCGATCGATGGGTTGTTCATAATGACACAACACACTATGGGTTAGGTGGGTTTAAGGGGTCTGGCTGCTTAACGCTGGTGTTGAATGGGAAATGGTGGGGGGATAGGCTACTGTAGGTGGGTGAGGAGGGGGCAGAGGGCTGGGCTAGGTTTGGGTGAGGGTGAGGGTTCTAGGTGGGTGATGCGATGTGAGGCAGGGCTGGGTGAAGTGGCTGAGGTGTATGAGGGTGACGAGGGCCGGGTGGGTTAGGTGGTCTTTTCTTGCTATTTAGCGCTGGAGTTGCATGGGAAATGCAGGAGGGGTGGGCTACAGCAGGGGTTCCCAAACTCAACCATGATAAGTACATCGGTAGATTCCACCCAAGGCCCCTTTTACGTGGATCACACACTACTTTTCTTGTGCACCCCCTTTCACAACCATAGTCTAGGCCTGTGAGTCGGTGCCCCACTAGGATATATAAAATTAACTAATGGGGAATATTGTTTTGCTCCTTTATGTTTTTTTGGTGTACATTAGCTATTCAATTTCTTCAATAAGTAATTGTATTATTTCCTACCAACTTTCCGCGGCCCCCCTAGCACCCTCTCGCGGCCCCCCAGGGGTCACCGGCCCCAACTTTGAAAAGCACTGGGCTACAGTAGGCAGCAGGAGGCTGAGGAGGGCGGCCATGCCTGTTGAGGTGATTAGCTCTGGACCTTGGTGTTATAATGGCCGCTCTCAGTGTGAAGTGCGTGTGCGTGTGTGCGCGTGCGTGCGCGCGTGCGTGCGTGTGCGTCTGAGTGTGTGCGCGCGTGTGCGTGTGTGTGTGCGTGGGTGCGTGTCTGTACATGCACTCTAGTGAGGACCAGTGGAGTGGAAGGAAAGAAGTTGAGGTCTTATTAAATCATTCAATCATTCTGGCTGCATAAAGTGTGCGTGCGTGCGTATGTGCGTGCTTGCAGGTGTGTGCGAAATGTAAACTGACTGGAGCTGTACGGATGGCAAGGTTAGTCTAATGCAGGGACGTCAAATTCAGGCTCGGGGCCAAATCTGGCCCGCTGAGTCATTTTTTTTGGCCTGCAAGATCATTTCAAAGGTGTATTACAGTTATCCCTCATACACCATTAATGAATAGCGTAACAAGACTTGAGCATGAACTTTGGTGTGTCACATGGATTTTGAGTGGGCCCAGGCCGATGAGATAGCTCACAGTCAATTTGAGTATGACATCTCTTGTCTAACTCATTAAGTCGGTGTGTCGTCACTATCGTGTTGCAAAAGTGGTGTCATGTTGAAATAGGGGCAATATTTACATTAGTGCCTATGGGAGGAAGATGTTTAATTTAGCGTAATGTCGTTTAACAGTTAGCAAACTACACCAAACTTCAAGTAGTCATCTTTAGTATTGCTCTCTCCCACCCCGTGAAGTATCAAAGTGTACAAACTATTGTGGCAGTAGTGTGCATTTAGAATTTCCTTCCAACATTAATTTCCATTTACATTAATTCATTTTTAATGCCATTTTGATTTTCTTACATATCGCTTCTTACCATGTCCCATGACGACAAGTCTTCCTCATGTTCATTCATGTTCGTTCATTGCCACTTCGCACGGTTTAACATAACGGCAGTCAGATAACAAGACACTTGAATATTCAATTCAATGAAGACGTGTGAAGATGTGTTTTCCCCCTGATGACTACAGAAGGTGTCTGACTTTGGTGAAAATGTGAAAAATGTCCGGATGTCCAACAAAGTAAATAGTGTGCAGTTGGACCTTCTCTCTAAGTGTTAAGTTCAGCACTCAGAGTAGGACAAAGAATTTAATTTTGATCAACTCAACACTTTTGCCTCTTTTCCAATGACTGTTTCCTGGTAGGCCTACAGCTCTACACAGCGCGACTCGGCCGCCACTTTTTGTTTTTCGATTGGGCACAACACATTTCAATTGAAGAGCAAAAAGTGGTGGGTGGCCAGGTTGCCGTGTGTCAAGCTGTAGGCCTACCAGAGAACCGGCAGTGGAAAAGAGGCATTTGAGAATAGGACCAAGTAAGCTCTACTGAAGGGATTAGGAATTCAACACCTGAAGAGTTACATTTATACACTCTGCTATGGAGTGCAGGTGGACCTCTTGTCTCAATGCCAGCTGTGTCTCGATGTCTTGTCTCGGGGCAGCCGTGGCCTAGTGGGTAAGTAGATGGGCTTTATTAAATCAGAGGATTGCAGGTTCAAATCCCACCCTTAAAGGGGAACTTCACTATTTTGAACAGTATGGCCATTTTGTGAGTTGTCTGCAATATTTTTGTGTTCAGCAGTATTCACTGGTGTTCCCTAACAATTTTTGTAGCAAAATATGGCTTCTGTCGTGTTTTATGTAGCATTTTGTAAATTAAGTTTCACTTTCACTTTCTTTAACAAAATGGCAAATAAAAAAATGACAGAAGCCATTTTTTGCCTTCAAACTTGTTGGACTGCTAGTGAACACCCCTAACCACTTTGTGAGCTGTAGACTTTCGAAAACAAATGTTAAAGGGACACTGTGCAGGAAATGGTCGAAAAAGGTATTGCAACTATGCTGCTCGTTGAAACTGGGCTGCCTATTGCCAAAATGGATCTTTACATGAAAGTTTACTAAGTAATAAACTAATATTTTCTTGTATGGCCCAAGTACAGTCATTTTTGCTGCCTAAAATGGATATTTCTGGAAATTCAAAATGGCAGACCATGGAGGAGATCCCTCTTTTCATGTATGAAAAGTGCAATTTTTCCAGTCATAATGAATACTTAGAATTTGATGGTGGTGGTAAGTATTCATTAAAAAGGTAGCATTAGTGAATATATAGCATGAATTCTGGAAATAAACAACTAAAAATCTCACACAGTGTCCCTTTAAAGGTGATTTTAAGAACAGAGTTGCACATGCCCATAGACGGCCATTCTAAAGCTGGTTGAGATAAAATCCAAATTAGCCAAATAACAGAGACTGCAGCAAACATGAAATAAACTGTGAGGGGGACTCTAAACTATTGCAGACCATGCAGAAAAGGGGCTTAATGTTCAAAACAGTGAAGTTCCCCTTTAAGGACAAAAGAAGGAGAAATATTTGCACACTGCAAAAGCTCCCTTGTCGTGATTTAATGTGAAGGTCGTCACCTGACGAAGACCTTGCTGGTCGAAACGTTGTGCCATTTTTTCACATTAAATCACGACAAGGGAGCTTTTGCGGTGTGCGAATGTTTCTTCTCCTTTTCTCCTGCGTTTTTTGATATTTTGCACCCGCAGCAATTTGTTACTTTGGGATGTGCGCGCACCTTACACTTTTTGATCAAATCCCACCCTTACCACTCCTCACCACATTCTATGGCTTGAGGTACCCTTGAGCAAGGCACCTAACCCCACACCGCTTCAGGGACTGTAACCAATACCCTGTACTTAAAAAAATGAATAAGTGTAAGTCGCTTTGAATAAAAAAGCATCAGCTAAGTGTAATGTAATGTAATGTAATGATGTGAAACCAAGTAAGCTCTACTGAGGGTATTATTAATTCAACACTTGAAGAGTTCAATTTATACACAAATTTAGACCTCTTGTCTCGATGTGAAAAATTGACTCTGCAGAATTGACTCTGTGGTTGTGGAAAAGGCAATAGGGTGAATTGGGTGCACAGCTTGAACAGAGCTCCCGACACTGATCATGTACTCGTGTGTGTGCGTGTGTGTGTGTGTGTGTGTGCGTGTGTGTGCCTGTGCGTGCGTGTGCGCGCATCTCCATCTTGTCTCATCAGATCAGCCCAGTTTGAACACACTGTCGTTATCACTGCTGATGGAGTTGAAATTCTCACCAAGCTTCCAGAAGAGGACTGATGTCTGTCTGTCCATGTGCGTGAGTGTGTGTGTGTGCGCGCGCATGTGTATGTGTGTGTGTGTGTGTGTGTGTCTGTGTCTGTGTCTGTGTGTCAGTGTGTGTGTGTGCGCACGCGCACATGCGTTTCTGAGTGTGTGTGCCTGTGTGACTGCGTGTGTGTGTGTGTGTGTCAGTACCATTTCAGAAATGTGTGCACGTTTGTACAGTGTGTCTTGGTTTTCTTATTGAACACTGTGGAGACAATGTAACACTAAATTACACCTGTCATTGTAAGATTGTGTTATGTGAGAATGTGTTATTTAAGTAAAGATTTTCTTTCTTTATTCACCCTCTTGTAATAATTATTTTCACATAATTATAGCATTATATCCAGATTATGGAGATTAGGGGCAGTGAGAAACGATAGGTTTGGTTTAAAAAATATTGAAAATATTAGTGTTGTTACGATTTTGTGTCGAAGTTACAGGTATAGGCCTACACAGAGAAATTTTAAATGATTTGATTATTTTTTTATGATGAAATCCGTGATTTCAGCTTAGTATAGAATTTCCACCATTGCCCCCAGCCCGCCTTAACAACCATCTCAAATTAGGTTAGTCAACATCCAATTAGCGGAATGCATTTCTCCCGCGTCTGCCTTTATGATGAGGTTACTGCTGGGGTAATGGCGTTATATGGGCATCTGACGGGCGGGATATACATCCTAACAAGGTGGATGCAGCCCGGCCCGCGATACAGATGCGATAGGCACCCCCGTGGATAAGCCATGTCTAATATCATCAAGCGAGAACAGTGCGCGCGCAGTTTCAATGACTGACATCATCTTAACGATTTTATGTCATGCTGCTCAGACTTTTTTTATGTAATGTACTCCGTTACCTTGACGCAAGTGACATAAAAAAGCACACAAAACAACATTATTATGTGATGTAAGTAAGGGGTTGTACCGCCAAGTTTGACTCATTTTAAATGTATAGTCCCCACACTCCAGGCGTATAGGCTGGTTACCATTAGGCCTAAATGATCAGCTTGCGTCTGAAAGGTAGACTACATATTATATTAAAATGCTAAATTCTAGTAGCCTAATGCTCCTATTACTTCCATGTCTCAATTGATCTTGAGGATCAATTACAACAGGTCTAGTTGGCTCATTTAACATTTTTAGTAGCCTAAACGAGAAATTTACAATTGTTCGCAATTAACAGTTTAAGTGGGCCTTCTATCTGGTCAATTACGCACGATCCATGCAAATTCCTTACTCGAGATATGCTAATGAAACAGCGGTGGTCTAAAGCTGACATCCCCTGTAATTATAATGAGCAATGGAAGAGCCACGGATTTACCTGCATGTCATGTCACACCTCTCAGGCCTCAATTAAGCTATACACATCCACTGATGTGTTGTTGTAAATGCGCAAAGGGCATGGAATACACTGTCCGACATTTACCAATATCCATTAAACTAATAGGCCTATGTTCTATGAATAAAACGGCATCTTGCCATTGAACATACATAATCCTACACATCTTTCCATTTCATGCCAAGAAAAATGTATGTACAATAAATATTAATGAGTGATTGAAACGATTTGAATGCGTGGATTTGCTATAAATGAGTACATTTCTCAGACCACAGACTGAATTTCACGACCAATGGCAGCATCTGGTACATACGGCAAGCCAATCAGAACACGTCGGATGCTTTGATGATCGTGATGCAGAGCAGTTGATATCAAGACATTTTACTGCAAGGATGGTCGAAAAAGTTCGCTTTCTCCGTGGATTTCTGTATTGAGGAAGCGTGAGGGAGAATGGGGGTCTCGATGACATCATTGCTTGCCCCTTTGAGAATGCACAACAGAAGACAACACCAAGTCCGACGAGGAGCGAGAGCGATGCCTTAAAGAACAGAAGCTCGCACAAATTGACAGAGAAACCCACCGCGCGCTCATGGATTATTGCGGCTCTCCGCAACCCTCCCCGGTGACACACTTCACCCTCGGGGCCATTGCGCACGAGATGTCTTACGGAACGGCATCTTCCGTTCCCCACCCGCTGGGCTTTACCAGTTCGCAGCAGAGCCCGTTGCCTTACATCAACGCGGTCCAAGCCCCCGGTTTACCCGAGACAGGTAAGAAAACACTCTCCCTGAAAAGTAATCTCTTGACACACTGCTGCGGTTTGTGTATTAAGTAGAGCACGAAAAGAAGAACGCTCGTCATGGCATTAACGTCTGTAATTCATACGCAAATATTCCCAAACCGCGTATCCCACAACAGGTAATTATGATAGCTAGAATGTTTGCACAAAGCTGCACAGATTGACCTCACCACAGTTTTGCGCACGCATTGCATTGTTGTTGCCACCACCTGTAGGATCAAAGCCGGAGAGGAGCGAGATTGTGGGCGGCGGATTAGTGCGTTTCAACGGGAAAGGCAAGAAGATTCGCCGGCCCAGGACCATCTACTCCAGCGCGCAACTGCAAGCCCTGAACGGCCGCTTCGCACTGACGCAGTACCTCGCGCTACCGGAGAGAGCAGAGCTGGCTGCGTCATTGGGCATCACGCAAACGCAGGCATGTCCAAAATTTCATGTGCCACTTATAGGCCAATTAAATCATTAACAGTGGAGGCATTTGGGCCCTTCCCTTTTCACCAAACCAATATGAGAATCGGTTTGTTGTTGGCATACAGCCTAAGTGTCCCCTTCTTTTTCCACAGGTAAAAATATGGTTTCAGAACAAGAGGTCAAAGTTTAAGAAGATCATCAAGCAAGGCCGCGGGACGCTCGAGACTGCGACCCAGATGGTCGAGCAAGGCTTAACGGCCACAACTACTTCACTGCCCAGCACATCCGTGTGGAACTCCTACCTCACCACATCTTACGCAGACTCCACCGAGACACCCATGGTGTCCTACGTGTCCGAGTACAGCAGCTGGTACCAGACAGCGCACCAGGAGGAGACACAGCATACCCAATTATTATGAACACTTACTGAAACACCTGCAGATGGTCACGGTTTGTTCAAACAGTGCAAAAAAATTCTGAAAGACTATTTCAACAACCAAGAATGACATTTTGTTGGCTGAGACATGGATAACATTTTGTGCTACCCTGCAGAGTCTTCAACGCCTCTATTTGAATGAACATTTTCGTTTTGAGTGGAGCACTTGATGTCTGCACACATGGACGTCTTGTTCATACTCGAACTCAAAGGAAAACACTGCGCATATTTTTTTTAATTTTATTATTAATGTTTCTTTCTTGTTGGCTAATTTATTAAGATTTAAGAGTTGGAACATGTCACCATAGTTTGGAAGACAAGGCCTACCTCAGTAAACACATTCAAGAGGTTGACCAAAGGATATTTTTGAATTGTTTAATTTTCTGCACGGTCTAATTTCTTTCCCCCTTATCCAAGAACATTCACGGAGGATGTTATTTCGGTTTTCTTTCAACGGTCACAATATATGCTGTGTGGTTTGTTGTACAGAAATAAACAATAGGCTAATGCTATCCAGTCATCAAATTTGTTTTAAATCTCGAAGCCATGTCAACCAAATAAAGGAAACGAAAAGAGACAACTTGGCACTGGTGATGCCAAACAGTTTATTTTTTATTTTTTATTTTGTGCTGAAGAGGGGAATTTATCAATAGCATTGTAAGAATTATACATAAAACGTATTTTTGCATTACTTGTCATATTTAATAGTTGAATTGCTGTTCATTCAATATGCCCTTTTCATTTTATTTTCCTGTATCTTTCCCACTGTGACAGACAACAGAGACGCGTGCAGCTGCACAGCGGCGCGTGGGCTGGCCCACTGACGGCGGGTGAGCAAGCGGGCGAATGAGCACCCACTAAATAGAAACGTAATTACAGTCATTTCGCTTTTATTCATTCTCCCGCGTTTTCCATCGTTACAGCAATTATGAGCAATTTTCTGCCGGTCAGGGAATCCTTTCAGTGTAACAAAAGAGAGAGGGAGATGGGTAGAGAGAGGGGGCAGAATTAGGTGTTTTAAAGGGCGGAGGAAATAGGTGCACTGCTCTTTCTGTTGCTTTTCTGGCAAATTGATTTCAGGTGCTAGAAAAAGGGCTTACTGCCTTGGTTTTGTCTGTATGGATGTGAAACAAGATCAATGCTCTCCAAAAAGGCATAGTAGTTTGATTTTGACAAATTATTGATATCAAAGGACCAACGAGGATAAAAAAGTATATACTTTTTGCCTCTTCTATGATTTCATAGATTCTGTTATAGGCATTATGCTACCTTTAACCATCCAATTGATACAATCAGTTGTGGAGATAATGAATGGGCAAAACAGTGCGGCCATCCTCAAGAAATTAAAAAAGAGCCAATTAAATCACCTAAAGTTGCATCGCATCCACGTAGAAACCCGTTTTAAAAATCCACCTAATGTCTTACCAACCATGCTTTGGCTGCAGGAGGTTGGAAATCCGCCCTCGGAGATTTTAGTCATATTCCTTGATGGCTCTCCCTTAATCCCTGTGCGGTTCCATACGCAGTAGACAATGTGTGTTCTGCTCAGTTTCGAAATATAACTGCGCAGTGTGTCAAGCCCCTCGCTTTTTATAGGCCTCTCTGGGTGGAGAGAAAGAGTGGAAAGAAAAGATTATTAACATGGATGTTTACCCCTCGTCACACTAATGGCACTCGAAGGCTGGGTGATGCTTGGGAAAATTATGAGCATTTTTTCTCACTCCTAAAATTGCAGCCACGCTGCTACTCTGCCTGATTATGTGCGCGGGGAACGGAAGTAATTACCGAATCAAGATGTGGATGGAAAAAGGGAAATCGAGTAGGATCTGTGGAAGCATCCCCGTGGATCAGAGCAGACGTCTGATATCGTTGATGTGTGAGGTATATGTCAGATGAGAAGCCCGGCAAAAACCCATTCTCCTGATGTAGGCTAAATATTGCGCGTCTTCAGTGAGAGACACGTGGTTTTCAGTGTTAATAGAGGAACAAAATAACATTATCGGCTACACATTTTGTGTAATTTGTGTCCTATTTTGCAACAATTTTATTTGCATTTAATGTAACTATACTGCTTTTAATTGACTTGCCTATTACGCTCAAAGTAGGCCAAGCACATGTTGAACCTCTCCAGTCAAGCGCATAAAATGTAGGCTACAGGCCTTACATTTATTGAAACGAATTACAAGTTGAATCACAGATTGCTTAGGACGGTAACGCACAAATAGGCTCCACCACAAGTGTTTGGGTCGTATGCCAAATTAAAGTAAAGAAGGAATGTCCGCCACACTGTTAATGCTCCCAGACCCAGATTTATTGCATTAACACACAGGACATTCATCCTTTACATTCATCCTTTCTTCAGTTATTTTATTTTGTCCAGCACCTGTGCCACTGTGATGTGCGCGCATCCTCTGCGTTTTCGTATGCCAAATTAGCATGTGATCCACTCACTAAACTGCTTCATGTTTAAATTGTGTCTGTGACACTTATGCAAACATAACACTGAGTGGTATTACAATGTTATATATAGGCTACAACTCCATTCTGCTAGGTAACATTTTCTTCCCAATTTTGTAACACATTAGGGTTTTTAGAATTATTTTAATTATCTTTTGGGCTCCAGCTGAGGAAAATATTGTGGCTGTAGTTAGCTCAACTTGCCTTAACTTATTTGCCAATGTTGTTTACATAGAGCCTAGCTGTTGTCAACAACTGATGCTGTTTTCAATGCATTTTATGATAAACCATGCCTATATTTAGCGTAAAATCATGCGTATTTGGAGAAGCATAGAAACCCGGACACGTTTAATTAAACGCTGTCAACATAACCACCATATTTTATTTATTTGTATTTTTCATTTAACGTTTTTTTTCTTCAAGATATTGAACTGTGTGCTCAGAATGTATACTCGGGCGCAGAGTGAGACCAGAATAGCCTGAGGCATGAGGCCGGCAGTGGAGGCGAGCTGGGAGGGAGAAATGTTTCCATGTCGGTCTGCTTGAGGCGGTTTTGTCTTTTCGGTTTCTCTCTCTCTCCCTCTCTTCTTTTCTCCTGCTCTTTTTTTTTGGAGGCCTTCAACATAAAACGTCTGGGAGAGGCGCGCGCTGACTCCAGAAAGTCTGCTGGGGGAAGAACCCAGGCCACACTCGGAACGCCCTCTCCCTCTCTCTCTCTCTCTCTCTCTCTCTCTCTCTCTCTCTCTCTCTCGCTCTCTCTCTCTCGCTCTCTCTCTCTCATGGTTGTATTCCGAGTAGATACAGCGCTGTGGGTGCTCAAACTATTCTTAATAATCTGATCCTATTAAGAAACGAAGAGAAGCCGGGAAACTCCATTCATTACCGACAAACCGCAGTGGTTCATAAAAAATCTGCTGGCAGCACTGTTCACCGCAGCCCTCAGACTCTTGGCCTACACGCTCGTGTCGTTTTATTGGCCTCTGGCCTGAAATGTATCCAGAATCAACTGTCATCAGTCCATGGTCAGAGTAGGCTACACAGAAACAATTCTGCAATAGGACCACCAAAAAATGAGGTCCCAGCCCGGGCACAATTCTATCGCATCCCTCAGAAAGAGGAACTGTTTTTCTTTTTCTTTTTTTTTCAAAGTCACTGATATGTGATCACTTTTGAAAAGTACTACGTGTCCAATCATCCGTGGTTCCGCTTCGCTGAGCTGGATCCAGCGGAAGGCACATCTGGCGCCAGGGTTGCAGGGATGCGGTCACGTCAGTCTGACAGGCCGCATTCTGCAGATTTGCTGGTAACCAAAAACATTTCGCTCCAGTCGAAATACTGTTTCAGGAGAACAGGAGCCCACCAGTGTAAGCAGCCAGTGGTGTCAACAATAGTGGCGCAACACTCCTGTCATCATCATCATCTGCGCAAAACAATAGCAGCATATTTAAGCGACAGAAGGCCCAAACAAAACCCAGAATAGCAAAAATCAAAACAGTACAACGTGTTAAAATAAAACATTTATCACAGTAGCATACAACTAAACCAAATACACGAATCGTGCTCAGATGAGAGTGATGCTGGGGGGAAACTGTTTAATATTTGTCCTCAGATCAGCGTGTTGTGTGTCTGTAAGTTGAAGCGTTTGGGTACATATCAAAGGGTGGCTTTTAGGCGGTTGTTTGCGTTGTATTTAAACAAATGGGCTCCCATTCCAGGCATTCACCTCAAATAGCCCACACAGAATTTAAACGAGCACTGAACGCTTACATATGTCCCAGGGGAGGCAACCAGATAACGAACACATAGGTTATGAGGTGGTCAACTAAAATAGCATTTATAGGGAAGCAAACATGATCACTGGGAGTTAGTAACATTTGTGTTTGTACAGTGAACCCCTGACCTGGATATTGTAACAGTATAGCCCAAATTATTGATCTGTGTAATGCCATTACCCGTGTTTACAAAACGTGTACTTTGAATTAACAATAAGCGCAACAGAGAACAATAAATAGCAGAATAAAAAATAATTTAATTCCCAAATAATTGCATGAGAATACTACACGTACGACCGCTACAACAGAAATCCAAGAGTGGGGAAACTCAACACATCTTTTTTTTTGTAAGTTATCCACTCTCCCGAAAGGAATGGTCGCTGGAGAATCCAGGCGCACTGGCAAGTAGAAATCCAAACTCAAGTCTCTTCCATAGTCCAGTCCCTGACAGTTTTCTTTTTTTAAGTTGAAAATCAGAAAATAGGCCCCGTACTCATGGCGTTGTTGTGGTGTGGGATAAGGGGGCTTGGCTGTGCATGCGCCGCAGTGTTCGTGGATGAGTACCAAGAGTAGTTTGTGAGGAAAGATGGAGCCGTGGTGTTCGGCGGTCCAGCGTTCTGGTTGATGGTCGAGTCCCCGTCGTTTAGTGCTTGGCTCTGTTGGAACTCCCAGTTGGTCTCCGTCGGAGAGCTGCATGGTGGCGAGTCTGGAGATACGTGCTGATCCGGAGGAATCTCCCCGTTTTTCCACAACTTCTTGAATTTAGAGCGTCGATTTTGAAACCATATTTTCACCTACAACAATACAAACAACTTAAATCATCTCAATTGAATGATAATGCATTTACAAGACGCAGTAGCGTCAGCAAGCCAGCAAAGGGTTTGTCATCCAACATCTGCCTATTAAAAACGACTGCAGCAAATAACACATTTTATTACACTTCTAGCCGACGACAATTAAAGTTACTGTAGCCCATAGGCAGTATACTGCGGTATACCACACATTTTCTTGGTTTTAGGGCTTTAGTCATTAATACTGTTGCCTTTGTTAACTACATCCAGAACTGCCTTTGCCCGTGCACACCTACTGCGCAAATATTATAATGCTCTATAATGTTCTGTCTCTGTGAATTTGTTCCAGTGGTGCAGTCATTCAACGCCAGTCAACACTCACCTGTGTCTGGGTCAGGCCGAGGGATGCAGCCAACTCAGCCCGCTCTGGGAGTGCCAGATACTGGGTTTTCTGAAACCTCCGCTGAAGAGCAGCCAGCTGGAAGCTAGAGTAAATTGTACGAGGCTTTCGGATTTTCTTGGGTTTTCCATTGACCATGCGTATTTCTGGTTCGCTCTCTTCTTTCTCTGCGGAAAACAGACAATGGTACAATTTAAGCAACTGGAGTCTCCAAAATCATAGTGAAAAGGAGATCTCAGAGATAACTCGACTTTACCTGTGTCGGTGGGAACTGGTGATGATCCTGAAGCATAAGACCCATATGCCCCATACGAGGAACCGAAGCCCATGTCGTAGGCTTTGGGGCTGTAGTGTACATTGCTTGCCCCCGCTGGATGATAGGAATAAGATCCGAGTTGTGCGTATGCGGCGCCGGCGCACAGTCCAGGCTGGGGGCTACTGTAAAAGCTGCTGTCCGTCACCGTAGACACCGGTAACGTGGGCGAGTCTTGAGATTTCATGGTGTGGAAGTTGGTGGAGGTAATTTGGTTGGAGTGCATATCTGTGGCGAGGCTGTCAAATACTCCGGTCATCGTTCCAAAGACAAAATGCTGCCAAAAAGCCAACTTTATCTTGATCTCGCGGTGCGATCCAGCATGTGATTTAAGAAATAAGCTCAACACGTATATGAGCTTAGAAAGAACTTGGATGCAAAAATGGTGTGGAAGTTTTGACGCTGCAAGAGGTAGTTGAGTTGTAGGTTTGTTTACAGGCGCATCCTCTTCCCCAGTGGAGGGAGTGCGTCTTCGGCTCAGCCTCTGCTCTCTGAGATGCTGTCAGGGCGGTCCATATACTGCGAGTCATGTGAGGAACGCAACCAATAGGTAGGCAAACAGCCGACGTAGGCCTATACGAGGCACATTCAGTTAGCTATGTAGGGTTAGACCAAGAGCCAAACTAGCTTCTCTTTCCCAAAGGGTCCTATATGAGGTGCTGAAGACACATGGTGAGCATCCTTCTCCATCACATGCGCCCAGTACCTCACACCTAAACGTCTCCCATTTACGTATTCAAAGGTTGACACACGGATCCATGTTTCCCTCGAGATTCATAAAAGTACTCTACTCTACTGCACTACCCTATGTTTCAAAGTATACGCAGCACATCACATTTGCCCATTCGGATGGTATTCTTTTACAAAAACAGGCTACAACATGGAATGTGTCCCGTGCGTAATGCTATTATCCAGTGTGAGTTTTAGAGTGGAGTATGCCCCTCTATTCACAAACAAATGACTACATACTGTATTAGATATTGTTGATGGAATGCGCCACCCATTGACAAACAAGGGTACTTCATGCCAGGGGCTGGACAATAGGCACCAGCCAACACGTTTTTGTCAGACTACTGTAGACGTGGAGTAATTACCAATGGCGCCAGTCTCCTCAGACGCACAGGTGAGCAAAACAGCAATTAAAACGCGTAAATGGCGGGGATGAAACAGGGAGAACACCCACTAAAAGTTTTGTCTCGCCAGACGCCTCCAACATACTCTAAAAACTGCGTCACGGGCAGCCAGTGCCAATTTGCTTAAGGCGCACGGTAAGTCCAGCAACAGGTAGGCAGGGCGGCCTGAAGTCATGGGCTATGCGTGAAGTCAGAGTGTGGGAATTCAGACCATGGAGGTAGTATGATTCAAGCGACAGACGAATGTTTAGCCTGTAAGATCTAAATATTAACAGCTATCTGAAAAATGTGTGACAATGGCATAACACACCAATGGGTTGGGAAGCTTATAAAAATCTATACATTTTGCACGTACATGCTGATGCACAGTTAGTCTTAAAGGAGAAATTCCAGTCTAATATGTGTTACTGTAGGGAAACAATTCCCAAGGTATGCTGTTGCATTCATCTGAGATGAATAGGTATGAGGCTAAATATTTCAGTTAATTCGTATACTTGTGTAGTTCTGTAGTAAGCAATCACTTATGTAGTTAACTACTTCGTTCTATCAGTTCTTATTAATGGTACCCATCAAATGGACATTTTGTGGTCGCCACAACTTCATCCCGATGCTCTTTACTCTGCGTCCATCTTGTGGCCGAATGGCAGCATAATCTAAATCTGGAATGGGCATGGGATATTTAAATGTGTAATGACGTGCGCAACCACCCGGCGGCAGCAAAGGATAGCCTATGGATCACCATTCATTCACTGGAACAGGGATGGGGAGCCTTTTTCATTGGAGGAGCCACTTCAAATTTGATAAACTCCGCCAAGGGCTCATAGATGGCCGTGGGCTCATAGATGACTTTGTCCCAAGACCAGACAAAGGTGTCATTGGCCCTAGTGCTTTTTTTTCAATTCCAAATTGCCACTTACTGTGCAAATCACTATTAAAAGATGACAGCAAATTAGGAAATCAACCCGGTATCAGTAGTCAAACATAGGCCCTAGTGCTTCTTTAGACTCATGGGAGTTATAACAGTATGGGATGGATTAATAACTATTCATGCCAACTAAAAGTCTGATAGACTGATGTTTTGGGTTTTTTTTTAAAGTGTGTCATTTCACCAGTGGATTTGGGTTTTGTGCATTTCCTCAAGCAGCATGGCAACACTGTGTAAGACACTGAGTATAAAATATGTATTAGCCTACTTCCATGCGTTTGAACACTCAAGTGCAGTGTGTTGTCCATCAGTCAAAATAGTATTATAGACAGTGAGATAGCTTGATTCCTTACTATTTTTATGTTACACACATGCTCTTATTCTACTATACTAACTTTTATACTTATACTATGTATTTAATTCTTTAATATTGTATTGTGCTACAATGTGATCTATTCTATCCTATTCTATTCTATTCTATTCTATTGTATTCTACTTTAGCCTATTTTCTGCCCACCCTAACATGGTGCAGTTGGCTTGTCAGTCATACTTTATGACGGAGGGAGAGACAGAGCAGCCACGGGAATTCCTGGAATAGTTCAAAGGCATCTTGTGCACTTTCTCCACCTCGGACCCAGATGGACCTGATAACACAAACATGCGCGCGCGCACTCACAGACACACACATGCACGCATCATGCATACACACACACAAATGTGGCAATAACATGAAGTCTGACTCATCCAAGAACGCGCACGCACACGCACACACACACACACACACACACACACACACACACACACACACACACACACACACACACACACACACACACACACACACACACACACACACACACACACACACACACACACACACACACACACACACGCACACACACGCATGCACACACATGGGGCAATAACATGAAGTCTGACTCATCCTAGAGAGGCCCAGCTTCTGTCAGTGGTAGAAGGGTAGTATCCGCTTCTATGTTGAACACATGACATGAACGCATGTCACACACACACACACACACACACACACACACACACACACACACACACACACACACACACACACACACACACACACACACACACACACTCATACAGAGAGAGACAGCGATTATATCAGGTAATCACTTCTCCTCACCACACTTGGATCTTGTCTTTTACATGTCAGCTGTTGTTATCACTTTTACTGAACTGAGCGTTTTGTGTGTGTGTGTGACAGTGTGTGAGTGTGTGTGTGCATGTGCGTGTGTGTGTGTAAGAAGAGAGAGAGTGTGGTGTATGTATGTATGTTAACTGATGTAAAACATTTATATACTCAATATACTCACATTTTTGCTATATGTTCACTGCAATGTGCAATCATGTGTATTAGGTCTTTGCGTATGTCTTGTATTTGTGTATCTTTGTAAGCTGTCAGACATAACTACCCTCGGGATTAATAAAAGTACTCTACTCTATACAGTGCACACATACAGTCAGGGAAGCCGACAGGGGGGGGTACACAAAGGGGACAATTGTCCCGGGCACAGGGACAGAGGGGGCCCAGAATTGGGTATTCATTACACTGTATGGGGTGGAGGGCCCTTTCAGTGATTGTCTTGGGCCCAGCCAAAGCTGTCAGCGGCCTTGTATACAGTACTTCTGCTTGAGACATAGGGGGTTGGGGTATGCACCTGAAGGCTTTTCACATTCTGCACGGA
Source organism: Engraulis encrasicolus (assembly GCF_034702125.1). Taxonomy (NCBI): domain Eukaryota; kingdom Metazoa; phylum Chordata; class Actinopteri; order Clupeiformes; family Engraulidae; genus Engraulis; species Engraulis encrasicolus. The sequence goes on from NC_085868.1 coordinate 24,010,140, forward strand.
ACAGGAAGAAGGCTGGGGATGGGGATGAAGAACGGCACGTCATGAATGATGGATGTGGCGTAGTCACACAGGTGAATGAAATTATACTACTTAAGGCTACTGTCTGAATACTGTCCCACAAACCTGGAGCATTGATGTGTGTGTGTGTGTGTGTGTGTGTGTGTGTGTGTGTGTGTGAAAGAGAGAATCAGAGAGAGAGAAATAGAGATAGAGAGAGTTTTAGTGTAACTTTAGTGTAACTTTGTGTGTGTGTGTGTGTGTGTGTGTGTGTGTGTGTGTGTGTGTGTGTGTGTGTGTGTGTGTGTGTGTGTGTGTGTGTGTGTGTGTGTGTGTGTGTGTGTGTGTGTGTGTGTGTAAATGGATGTGAGAATGGTTTGCGTTTTCCCACCGTGCATGCATACTCTGTGTGTGTGTGTGTGTGTGTGTGTGTGTGTGTGTGTGTGTGTGTGTGTGTGTGTGTGTGTGTGTGTGTGTGTGTGTGTGTGTGTGTGTGTGTGTGTGTGTGTGTGTGTGTGTGTGTGTGTGTGTGTGTGTGTGTGTGGAGAGTGCCTTTGCGATTGTGCATGTGTAGAGATAGTCATGCCGGTGCATGCTACTGTGTTCGGGCTCAGGGTGTGGATGGTAAAGTGGAAACGGGAGCTTTTTGTTCCAGCGTTCTGGGCGTGTTTCAAGCCCCGTCATGCCTATGCGCTATGTTAAATCAGTGAGTCAAGCAACTTAGCGTGTGTGTGTGTGTGTGTGTGTGTGTGTGTGTGTGTGTGTGTGTGTGTGTGTGTGTGTGTGTGTGTGTGTGTGTGTGTGTGTGTGTGTGTGTGTGTGTGTGTGTGTGTGTGTGTGTGTGTGACAGAGAGCGATAATCTATTACACTTTTGGTTCTTTGTTTGTCCTGGTTTACAGGTTATATTGATCTATTGATTTATTTTTTTTATCTAATTTAACCGCAGAATTCTATGCCATGTCTGAAGGACCTTCGCTGGCAACCTCACATACATACACACCCCTCAGCATTTATTACAGTCAGTCCATAACTCCATAACCCCAGGCACTCACTTTCTCACCACTCTGCTGCCACACCCTGCTCTCACTCTGCCCCACCTCACACACACACGTCATCACACACACACACACACACACACACACACACACACACACACACACACACACACACACACACACACACACACACACACACACACACACACACACACACACACACACACACACACACACACACACACACACACACGGTTAATAATATAACTCCAGGGATGGAATGGTAATCTGGGCATTCAGGGCATTTTACTGGTGGGTTGTTAGTTCCCAGGGACCAATACTGCTATTTTTTTAACCTCCGCCAAGGTGTTGTTTTCAGTCGCGTTGGTATGTCTGTTTGTCTATTTGGTTTTTTTGATCTTCCATAGAAAAAATAAAAACAGGCATTTTATATATTTGCAATTTGTAATTAGCAATTAATTGAATTTTAACTCACTGATAACACTCTCATAAAGTGCACAATTGGAATACAATAATGTAAAGAATGAAAGTGAAGACAACAACACTAAGTAAGTAGACATCACTCTGATACTGATTGTAAACATCCTCACTGCAAGACGATCTATACGATGGCTCCACTTTGGCAGATACAAGACGATCTTGTACTCGATTTCATGATTCACAATTCAATATCGTCATATCGCCCACCCCTAGGCCAGATAAAGACAAAAATGCCCGGGTGTTTTTTCCCCCAAGGCCATCTCCATATCTTTCTCTTTTTCTCTCTTTCTCTGTCTCTCTCTCTCTCTGCCTCTCTCTCGCTCTCTCTCTCTCTCTCTCTCTCTCTCTCTCTCTCTCTTTCACACACACACACACACACACACACACACACACACACACACACACACACACACACACACACACACACACACACACACACACACACACACACACACACACACACACACACACACACACAGACTGCACAGTGAGGTGTCATTGGTAATGTAGCTTGTAGGAACTTGTAAGGATAAGCCTGCAGATAGAGAACTTGTTGAGAGAGGAGAGCGATGAGAGTGGAAAGGAATAATGCTTAGCCTTAGAGCAAGCCTGTGTGTACTGTACAGTATGTGTGCTTCGGTGTGTATGCTCAAGTGTAAATCAGTGAGAAATAAGACTATTTTCTTGAGTGTGTGTATTTCCTTTTGTTTGTGTCAATGTGTACTGTGTATGTTGATGATGATTGGTATGTGTGTGAGAGAGAAAGAGATAGAGAGAGGGAGAGATACGTAGAGGGAGATATTTGAAAGACTGGTGTATTTACTTTTGTATAGTGTGTATCTGTATCTATAGCCTATGTGTATGTGTGTATGTGTATGTGTATGTGTATGTGTATGTGTATGTGTATGTATATGTGTATATGGGGTGTGTATGTAGAGTAGAGTATCATTTATTGATCCCAGGGGGGAAGTAAGGTGTAAAGTAGCATACAGACATACATAAATACAAAAAGACATTGCCCACGAGACATTACACACATACAGTACTTACACATAAAATAACATATAAAGCTCACTGTTACATACATTTAGTGAACTAGGACTATATATGGTTATTGTGTGTGTTATGTATGTGTATGTGTTGTTGCAAAAGTTGATAATGATTGGTATGTGTTTGAGAGAGAAAGTGATAGAGAGAAAGAGAGGGGGAGAGATTGAAGGACGGGTGGCTAACATTCTGGGAGTGCCAGGGAGGGGCTAAAGTGTTGATGTACTGAGTGAGAGGAGGGGAGTGCGTCTTAGCAGGAATAAGGGTGGAGTACTGTGTGTGTGTGTGTGAGTGTGTGTGTGTGTGTGTGTGTGTGTGTGCGTGCGTGCGGGTGTGCGTGTGCGTGTGCGTGTGCGTGTGAGTGTGCGTGTGCATGTGTGCGTGCGCGTGTGTGTGTGTGTGCAGCGTGGAGGAGCTGGTCTTGACAGGCTCGCATCTCTCCTCTCCTCTAGTTTTCTTTTCTTTTTCTGTCATTCACACACACACACACACACACACACACACACACACACATACGAACATGCATACACACATGGGCATGCACACACTTTTTAACAACCTTACCCTTTCCTTCTTATTTCTTAAACAAAGACTCTCTCTCTCTCTCTCTCTCTCTCTCTCTCTCTCTCTCTCTCTCTCTCTCTCTCTCTCTCTCTCTCTCTCTCTCTCTCTCTCTCTCTCTCTCTCTCTCTCTCTCTCTCTCTCTCTCTCTCTCACACACACACACCCTCAATTCCTCCCCTGTCCTCCCTTACAATTCCGCCGCGCCTTGCTGTCATGGAAATGACACAGATGGTTGAAGCTCTCTGACCACACAAATATGTATGTCCATGTGTGTGTGCACATGGACACACACACACACACACAGACACACAGACACACACACTTACGCATGCTCTCTCTCTCTCTCTCTCTCTCTCTCTCACACACACACACACACACACACACACACACACACACACACACACACACACACACACACACACACACACACACACACACACACACACACACACACACACACACACACACACACACACACACACAGATTCAGTGAAACCTTACAGTGCAGAGGGCATGACTTGAAAGGAATGTTTGGAACAGGAACAGCATGTGTGACTGACTCCATAGGCCACAGTCATCATATGAGCGTAATGCTGTATGGATGTATTACCATGGTATTCCTGTGTACCCAGAGTAGATGTGTGGTCTATGTGTTGCTGTATTTTTGGTAACACTTTATTTTAGGGTTCACATAATTGTTTGCACTCTCAGCTGCATCAGGATAGCGTGACAAACTAGACAGGCGTGTTGGCCTAAGTCACTGTCAATGTCAGGGTTCAGAGTTTGAATGTTTGTTTCTTAACACATGCCTAATTACTGTCGGTATACGTTACTTATAACTAAGATCATATCAGGGGCTTATTAGGTCCTTATTACATTTCTATGAGTAACAAAGAAATTTGTGAATGTATGCCTAGTAACAAATGATAGATTTTTCTAAACTCATGTCACTCATGCAGATTGTTAAGGAAGTATTAATGGCTACCATGTGAAATACCCTAAAATGAGGTGTCAAATATTTTTGTGTTTAATTGTATGGAAAGGACTTAGGAAAGGGTGTTTGTATATGGTACCTGATTGTACTGTATCTTGCTTGGTAAAGCTCCTCGCAGTTTGTGCTCATATTTGGCAGTCAGAGACGTCGACACAGAACAGTCCCTAGCAGTGGCTAGTGGTTTCCAGAGTCACTAGCCATTCAGGTATTCCACTACCCACAGATTTTATATTGTTTTTTCTTCATGATAGTGTTGGTCTAACCTCAGAAGATGAGGTGCTGAAACCAGATGAGTGTAGCTGTCTACATGGAAGAATATCAAGCAAATAAACTTAAATACAAACAATTAATACACACAGGGCAAACAAAAGAATATAGGCTACTATGATGCATATGTCATACCAAGGAATAAGATGCTAGCCAAGTTGGCTAGTGACACTAAAAGTATTACTAGCCACATCCAAGTTTTACCATAATTTGGTTGGTTTGCTGGTGCCAGTGTCAAGCCCTGGTCCTCAGGGGCCCTTGATTCATTGC
>NC_085868.1:24019775-24022275 GCF_034702125.1 Engraulis encrasicolus
ACAAATTTCAAGGCACCCCAGACCATCGCATCCGATACCACACAAGCTTAGAAAAGTAACACCTTTGGAAACGTCACACAACCTACATTCAAAGCCCCGGCACCCCTGTTGAGAAACACTGCTGTAGCCTACCATACTGCTGGGGACCCGGACTCATTCGGCTCTGACCCGAGATAAGTTACCGATCCTTCCCCGTCCCTCTCTCCCTATACTCATTTCCTATCTCTCTCTCACTGTCCTATCTGAGTAACAAAAGTGTAAAAGCTGAGAAAAAAAAAATCAAGACGGAACAGAGAACAAGGTCCACAGATCCTACAAACCCTCCAAAAAGCCAATCGGATGGTTTCTACCAGATGGACAGACTGCCATAGTAACGCATATAGTTGCTGCATGCGACCGGTGTTGCCAGATGGAAAATACTGAATTATCGTAACCAAAAAACCACCGTTTTGGGGGGCTTCTTGGGAGGAAATTATCGTACAAGACCCAAATTGTTGTTTCAAGCCATCAAAATGAACTGAATGATAACTCTGAAATGATCGTACATCATGTTTTTTTTTAATCGCACAGAGGTCAAAATGGACAAAATGATGGTACAAATACGATAATTATCGTACATCTGGCAACACTGCACGCGACTGACAACGTGACACTACTGTAATATCTGCATGTTATAACGTCGCTGAGACTGTTGTGAAATCTTCCATGTGTTGTATCAGATATTTTATAGGCTAGTGCAGAGTGATGCATGCTTTGTGTGTGTGTGTGTGTGTGTGTGTGTGTGTGTGTGTGTGTGTGTGTGTGTGTGCGTGTGCGTGTGCGTGTGCGTGTGTGTGTGTGTGTGTGTGTGTGTGTGTGTGTGTGTGTGTGTGTGTGTGTGTGTGTGTGGTGCACGCTTTATGTGGGGTGTGTTAGAGCATTAAGCTCCGAGTTGAGACTTGAGTTTGGTAAAACCTTGCCCTTACTTGAGATGAGTGTTCCTCCGTGGCAGGAAACTATTGAACCCTCTCTGTATGGTCATATCATCATACTCAACTACTCAAGCCTTCACACTGCATGAATCATGCCGATATTTGAAGGAGAATTCCTGCCGAGTGTAACATGCAGTTGTATTGCTCATGCTATCCCAAACTTGACTCAGTACCTAACTAGACAGAATTTCTTTTGTCCAGCCCTTTCTGAGATCCTGGTCAGTCACATTCATAAAATAACGTCTTAACACACAAAATACCATCCCAAAAATGATGCAACATCAGCAGACACCTTACGACAAGCAATAACTTGACCTTAGGTCAAGCAATAACTTTCCAGATGGAGTATGTAATGTTAAGACTCGTTAAGTCCACAATTGTAGTTATCAATGTAATTCTGTTGAATAAAATAAAATAAGTGCATCATTGTACAGTATTGTAGGATTTTGTCCTTTCTCTTCTCTTGCACAGAAGAGTAGCCCAACTTTTCTCCAACTTTTCCTATGATTTAAAAAAAAACATTTTAAAGTTAACTTGCTATAAATGAACAGCCAATGTGCAGAATATAAGCCCTGGACTGCTACGCTGGTGACCCGGGTTCGATCCTGGCCCAGGTCCTTTACCGTTCCTTCCCCATCTCCCTCTCCCTACTCACTTCCTGTCTCTACCCCACTGTTCTATATATAAAAAAAAGATTTGTCAAATGTCAATACGTATCATTTACATAACTATTAAGGGGGAAAAATGTGTGGCATTATAACGCTTCTTTCTGTAGTTTGTTGTAACTCAAGCATGTTAGTGTAACTGAAGCATTTTCTCTGTGACATCAGCGCCATTCCCACAGGTCTGCCAGTCGTCAGGAATGTTAGGTCGCCATGGTGACCCTCACATTCCGCTTGGACTTGCAAAGGCAGGTTTTTTTTTTCCTTTATGCAATTTTTTTTGTAAAACAAAAGTTTTCCTGTGGCACCGGACTGTGACTGGCCACACGCCATCAAAGACACTCCCTCTCCACGTACACACACACACACACACACACACACACACACACACACACACACACACACACACACACACACACACAGACACACACACACACACACACACACACACACACACACACACACACACACACACACACACACACACACACACACACACACACACAGGGAAGCCGACAGGGGGGGACAAAGGGATCACTTGTCCCTGGCCCATGGAGAGAGGGGGCCCATAATTGGATCCTCATCACATTGTATTGATTGGGTTTGGGACCCTTTCAGATGTCTTTGTCCCGGGCCCAGCCAAACTGTCAGCGGCCCTGCACACACACACACACACTCTCTCTCGCACACGCGCACGCTCTCTCTCTATCTCTCTACGCGTCCGAATTTCATTACATGGTGAACATTGAGTAACACCTTGCTTTATTGCATTGGGTAACATCTATGTTTGGTTTGAGGTGAGTTACCACCTGCAGCTATGAAATACTTTTCACTCTGTAACTTTCTTCAGCTTTTCCGTGTGATATT
>NC_085868.1:24027275-24039775 GCF_034702125.1 Engraulis encrasicolus
AAACAAGTATTCAAGGGTATGTATTTTTATTTCTAGGTGGTTAGTGTAGTTAAGTATTGTGAGCCAGTGTCTATGTAAACTGGTGGCAACAATTATTTAGCTTGGCTAGCTAACGCTAGTTACTATTATTTAGCATTCTTTCATTAATACCTAAGTTTCCCCAGGATTGGGAAGAGCACCATGAGCCCCATGGTTATCTGTGCTGTGTGTCATGGTACATTTGTGTGCTTATTTTCGATTATTTGTGTATGTGTGCCCTTTGAAATGAAAATGTGACCCTGGCAACTTAGCTAATTATTTTGTTATGCTAGCGGAGTTTTGGCAAGGCTAGCCAGGTTACACTGACTTTAATAAGAAGTCAGGCTAGGTTTTGGTAGCACCATGAGCCCCATGGTTATCTGTGCTGTGTGCCATGGTACATTTCTGTGTTTATTTACGATTATTTGTGTATGTGTGCCCTTTGAAATGGAAATGTGACCCTGGCAATTTAGCTAATTCTTTTGTTATGCTAGCGGAGTTTTGGCAAAGCTAGCCAGGTTGTGTGACTGACTTTAATAAGAAGTCAGGCTAGGTTTTGGTAGCTTTTGTTTTGTCCATAACCTACCCCAATTTTATTTTCATCTCATAAATCGACCAGCATGTTTGTATTTGTAATAATGTTTGCCATTCTATTGGAAATAAAGTGGTGGGGACAAGCTAGGTTCATCTCAAAAGTGGTAGGCCTATGGACATGTCCTAGCCTAGCGCAGCCAGACCCGGTCGCTAGGGGCGTCTAGATTTCTAGGCTAGACATGTCCCCCAACACCCAGACTGAAAATTACACCCAGACTGAAAATAACCCTTCCTCAACAAAAGATAATTTTCGCTATCCAACCTCAGTGTACATGTCTTGCTTTGTCCTGTATTTTGTCTAATGTCTGTGAGAATGACTGCAGCCATGGCAAAGATAATTTTCTGTTTCATGTGTAACAGCCAATTATATATATTTTTTTATCTCATCTTATTCCCACCCTCCTTAGGTGTGTGGAGTACACTTCCCTGACGGCAGACCAACGCAGGAACACCCATATCCCATAATATGGGATATGAATATAGTGTAAGTTTACATGTATATAACAAATAACTTAAGTGCTTTTTTCTTAATTACCTTAACCATATGTTGTTAAAGTACTTTTGGAGCGATTTGCCTCCAGACGTTAGACTCTCTCCCATCTGCCACTACTTTTTAATCTAGGCTAAAATAAAAATAAAAAAAAAATAAAAAAAAAAACACACACACACATTTTCTTAACTTAGTTCTTGACTCTTAGTTGTTATGCTTTCTCTCCTTAAAGGGACAGTTTGGTCAATTTCAACATGCAGTTGTAATGCTCACACTACCCTGGACTTGTCAGTGCCTGACAATATTAAGAGTTATAAAATATTAAGAGTTGGCCTATGTTTCATTTTTTAAAAATGTAAACAAACGCTGCCCCCATTAGAATTGCTCATATCTCGGAAAGGGCTGAGCCGAAAAATGTGGCATCACCAGGTACTGACAAGTCAAGGGTAGCGTGAGCAATACAACTGCATGTTGAAATTGACCAAACTGTCCCTTTAAGCCACTGCTTTTATGTACCTAAATTGCCTTTCAACACTTGTGTCTTATTATTCCATGCAAGAGTTTACATCTGCTAATTGTAATATAAAGCAATGTGAAGTGAGATTTAAAGTGTTCTGTAGGACAGTGGCGTTGTAATTAACTGTTTTTAAAAGCTGTTGGTGTTTTTTGTTCCTTCTTATATTTATTCTCAGAAAGCACCGTCATGTGGAAGACCACCCCAAAGAGGAGATGTCTCCAGCCCCCAACAGAGAGACCATGTGATGAGCCTCCTGTGACAGATTCTGACACCGAAGTAGGGCATAGCTTGGAGGATAGTCTGTCTCCACACCAATGTGATGTTGGCACTCAGTGGCCAGAGCGTAGTGATCATGATTGTTGTTCGATGAAGTCAACAAAAGATGCAAGCACACAAACCGATCCTACACCATCACTGTCAGATCATGACATGGATGATAAAGTGTCAAAACTTTACACTGGACTAGACATCATCAGCTTTTGGCAACTTTTGAACACCATCATTGGCTTTCTTCCACAGTCGAAGACGTTCAAATTACCAGTCCATGAACAGCTAAGTGCTGGTCCTAATGAGGCTTCGGCTTGGCTACAGCCTGTGATATGTCCGCAATGTGGAGAGCAACACTTGCCAATTTCACAAGGGAAAATCTTATTTTTTGGCTCCCTCGAGACACTCTGAATAGAGTAAGACCCTCAAGTTTTCTTGAACACTATCCCAATGCAACATGCATCATAGATTGCACTGAAATATTTGTCCAAAGACCGAAGAACTTGGGGAAAAGAGCAAAAACATACAGCAACTATAAGCATCACAACACCTACAAAGTCCTCTATTGCATAGCCCCCAATGGTTTTGTGATGTATGTGTCAAAACTGTTTGGTGGCAGAGCTAGTGACACTTTTATCTTAAACTGTGGATTTCTGGTGATCAGATTTTGACAGACCGGGGATTCACAATTGGAGATGTTCTTCCTCCAGGAGTGACATTGGCTATTCCAGCATTTACACGTGGATGTACACAACTATCAGAACATGAAGTCACAAGAACCCGCCGTCTCGCCAATGTCCGAATTCATGTTGAACGTGCAATAAGAAGGTTAAAATGCTTCAAAATTTTGAGTAATGTAATTCCAGGTTGATTAAAACATGTTGATGACATTTTGACTATTTGTGCAGGCCTGTGTAACCTTCTTGAAATCTTACAAACATGTTTGGCATACACTACACTTGTCCCTGTCTGTAGGCCTACATGTCAGCATCATCTTCCAACTTGTCAGCGATACTATGCCCAAGATATTTTGTACTGCTTGACACACAGTGATTGCCCTGACAGGTAAAACGTTGGAAAGACTTAAGATCCTGAACATAACACTTTTTTGCATTGTACTGTAGGCCTACATCAAACTCAACCCCATACTCAGAGCACACATTCAGAAGTTGCTGAAACTCAACAGCGCCGGGGGACATGGGCCTAATAGCCAGATCATCAAATGGTTGAAAACAGTGCATGTGTTTTATTGTCTGTGTCTAAATCTCGTCATACATCCAGTGCGTTTTGTTTTTTTTAACAGACGTGTTTTCACAATGACACTCTGAGAATTTACTTTTGAACAAAGTGTCTTGTGTATAAAATGGTGTGCAGACAGCCGGAGTGTGTGTGTTGCGTAAAGGAACAAGTGCTTTGCAAAGCTGGTATGAAAGTGTAATGCTAGACTTTTGATTAAGGTAAAGCAGCATGTGTTATAGTACCAACAACTGAACAATATGCTACTTTGGTCATCAGCCTTTAGTGTTTAAGCAGTAGCCTAGGCAAAAACTGTAACAAAGTAAAAACAAAACAAAGAAAATATAACTGCCGAATGAATTAAGAACCTGAATTATCACCAGCATTTGACCGGTTGTTAATTTAAAACCAGGCATGCATATGTATCTATATCTATCTTTAGAAATTAGGCCTACGTTAACAACAGGGAATCTATCTTTTCAGGTCAAGGTGGCCGCCTTGGCAATAGGGAAACTCTCTCTCTCTAGGCTAGGCCTGATCAGAAAGCAAGGTGTGTGTGTGTGTGTTTTTTTTTTTTTTTTAAAACCTCTGTCATTAAAGGGACACTGCAAGATTTATAGTTGTTTATTTCCAGAATTCATGCTACTCATTCACTAATGTTACCTTTTTCATGAATACTTACCACCACCATCAAATTCTAAGTATTCATTATGACTGGAAAAATTGCACTTTTCATACATACAAAGGGGGATCTCCTCCATCATTGTCCGCCATTTTGAATTTCCAGAAATAGCCATTTTTAGCTGCAAAAAGGACTGTACTTGGGCCATAACAGAAAATCTGAGTTTATTATTTAGTAAACTATCATGAAAAGATCAAATTTGGCAATAGGCAACCCAGTTACAATGAGCAGCATAGTTGCAGTACCCTTTTTGACCATTTCCTGCACAGTGTCCCTCTAACTGATAAAATAAAGCCTTGTTGGCCTCAACATGTCATTAATTTCACCATGTAAATCGTGCCTTGCAAGAACTGATATTTTGAGGCAGTGTTAAGACAGTGGGTTGCACCAGCTGATTGCTTAGGCTACTTAACCACAGCCCTTTTAGAAGACATCACCTCCCGTCCTCTCCTTGTGGTAGCGTCTCCAGCAATAAGTAAGGATTTGGCGCCCCTTAGTGGCAAGCTGTGCACCCAGCGATGAACAAACAGACAGACTGCAAAACTCAATCACATATTATGTGGCAGAGGTAATGATAAAAATGATGTCTGGTATAGTCAGGAGGTAATGAAAAAAAGCCAGTATAACATTTCCCAATCAATATAAGGGGGATAATGATTAATTAAATTGAATGTGTGACAGTGGCACCAGCTCTCTGTTAAGACTGGACACCACAGGTCAGCTGCTGTGTCTATTCCACAACACACTGCAGCAAGATTTTACATTACATTACATTTCACTTAGCTGACGCTTTCATTTGTTCAAAGCGACTTACAACTATTATTTTTCAGGGTATTGGTTACAGTCCCTGGAGTAATGTGGGGTTAGGTGACTTGCTCAAGGGCACTTCAGCCATGGATGGAGGTGTAGGGAGAGGTCGTGGGGGATTCGAACCAGCAACCCCTAGATTGAAAGACCAACTCTCTAACCACTAGGCCAGGGGTGTCAAACTCAAACTCACAGAGGGCCAAAATACAAATCTGGAACAAAGTCGCGGGCCAAACTCAATATTTACAACGGCCTAAAATTGTGCAAACACACTTAATCTCATAATTAAATTTCACAAACAGATTCCCATCGTAGTTCAAATGTGCCTGCAGATACTCTGTTGCAGTAGTGTGAGCTGTTTTACTGGCCTATGCCCAGCCCACTCATATTTTTTTTGACACATTACATTTTATGTCCAGGTCTTATGCTATATATTAATGGTGTATGTGGGCCAACTGTAATACACATTTGAAATGATCTTACGGGCCAAATGAAATGACTCTGCGGGCCAGATTTGGCCCCCGGGCCTGAGTTTGACATCCCTGCACTAGGCCATGGCTGCCCAGATTTCTCACAAAGAGCTGCATTGAAATGACATTAAGAACATTAGTGATTAATAACAAGTTGCCTAGTAAAAAACACACCAGCAAGAGTCATTTAGTGTATGGGGCCATTTGTAAAGTGGACCAATGTAAGGTGTGTGTCAAATTTGAACAACCACCACCCCCCACCTGCAACTACAATGCTGCAGTTGGATATTGAGCACAAGTAGCTAGGTTGTTTTTCAGTTCAGCACATATAAAAAACACCATCAAGTAAGCACACAGTATTGAACTATATTAAATTCACTATCTGTATGCATTTTAATAACTGTGTAAATAAACAATTCAAAACCGCCAGGTTAATTCATTTTTCTTTAGCATTTAAGCCTACAGTATACGGTATGTCATGCCTTTGTCAGGTGCACTGATTCTCATTGATATGATTAGATTAGATAAAACTTAATTGTCTGTTACACCCATGAAAAAGAAAATTGTCTTTGGCGTGGCTTCAGTGATTCTCACAGACATTAGACAAGGCTTGACCAAAAAAAAAAAAGACAAGACCACACAATACATGCATGCTGCAGCTGGACAGTTCATCTCTTGTTCAGTATGGTCACAGCTGAGGGGATGAAGGATTTCTTGAAAGAAGATAGATATATACATATAACTGAACCAAGTGTTTCTACACCGTATTGAACAATAATCCTCTCAACATTAATCCAAGTCTCTCTGTTGGGGGCTGGAGACATCTCCTCTTTGGGGGTGGTCTTCCACATGATGGTGCTTTCTGAGAATAAATATAAGAAGGAACAAAAAACACCAACTTAATTACAACGCCACTGTCCTACAGAACACTTTAAATCTCACTTCACATTGCATTATATTACAATTAGCAGATGTAGACTCTTGCATGGAATAATAAGACACAAGTGTTGAAAGGCAATGTAGGTACATAAAAGCAGTGCCTTAAGGAGAGAAAGCATAACAACTAAGAGTCAATAACTAAGTTAAGAAAATGTGTGTGTGTGTGTTTTTTTAATTTTTATTTTTTATTTTTATTTTAGCCTAGATTAAAAAGTAGTGGCAGATGGGAGAGAGTCTAACGTCTAGAGGCAAATCGCTCCAAAAGTACTTTAACAACATATGGTTAAGGTAATTAAGAAAAAAGCACTTAAGTTATTTGTTATAGGGTCATTTCACGTGAAATCAGACGCTTTGGGACCCGACCGATCCGGATTTCAATCATACTTGGTGTGCCTTTTTAGTAGCAAGGTAGCACCCCAGAACTGCATTGGTTTGAATCTGACACTAATATTAAGGGAGAAACAGACTAGGAAAGGTTCACATGTGAGGGTAGGACACTATACATTCAGCCTTGAATATATCAGTCAGTGTTAGTCACAAAAAGATGCCTGTGGTGTTATTTGAAAGCTCTTTTCTGGCTCTACATATTACACAATCAGCTTGGAATACAACAACTCTCAGAATATGAATTATGATCAATTGAAAAATTAAAAATTTAATATCTAAAAAAACTATATTTTAAAATGGCCAGTTCCTTGTCCAAACGTAGCCGGCAATGTCATTAGCAACACCTCAAATGCTGGTGTTCGGTTTTTTATTCATTTCAGAGAGAATTTGACTCACAAATATGGCATCATACAGACCACTTACTAATAATATGGTAATACCATAGTAGCACCACATGACAAAACAAAAACAAAACAAAAATGGTCAGTTTCCATGGTCCCAGGTTTCAGAAACTAAGGCAGATGTCCATTTATACACACCAAATGATATGTGAATGTTTGAACATTCCTTCTCTGTGTACCTGTGTCATCTTCCCTTTACCATACTTTAAAGAGATAATCAATGGCTACACTCTCATTTTGTACTCTACCAGTGCATTTGAAGCAGCAGCTGTGTCTTTTGTAGATAATGTATAAGTACGTCCCGTTGCAGTTACAGGTTCCACTACCAGAAGCACATCCTGATGATCCATGACAAGTCTATCTGGTCTGAAGGGAAAAGTGAAGGATGGAGATGGTCCATGAGGATGCAGGAAGTTCAGTTTCACCTCTCCAGTGCTCAGCATACATTCCTCAACACATGCTAGCCACCAGTTGCCATCATATACAGCTACAACATACCCTTTGATGCTTGAAAATGTAACACATTCCTTTACTGAGCTCACTCTTTCAACTCCTTCTCTGAATGCGGAAAATGGCCTAATGTCCATTGACAATGGGCAGAAGCTGTGTAGTTTTTGAGTACCTGGAATAGTTCTTGCAGATTCAAACCTCTTCAACAGGTTCTCAGCTTCATGATGGTGCATCTCTCTCAAGAACATCCATTGCCAGTTTGCCACAACAGAGATGTACCATCATGAAGCTGAGAACCTGCTGAAAAGGTTAGAATCTGCAAGAACTATTCCAGGTACTCAAAAACTACACAGCTTCTGCCCATTGTCAATGGACACAGTGGAAGTTAGGCCATTTTCAGCATTCAGAGATGGCAGAGTTGAAAGAGTGAGCTCAGTAAAGGAATGTGTTACATTTTCAAGCATCAAAGGGTATGTTGTAGCTGTATATGATGGCAACTGGTGGCTAGCATGTGTTGAGGAATGTATGCCGAGCACTGGAGAGGTGAAACTGAACTTCCTGCATCCTCATGGACCATCTCCATCCTTCACTTTTCCCTTCAGACCAGATAGACTTGTCATGGATCATCAGGATGTGCTTCTGGTAGTGGAACCTGTAACTGCAACGGGACGTACTTATACATTATCTACAAAAGACACAGCTGCTGCTCAGGGCTTGACATTTACTTTTTCGCTTGCCGGCCACTGTGGCTAGTGGTTTTCCCGAGTCACTAGCCATCCAGCTATTCTACTAGCCACAAATTAGATTTTTTTTTTTTTTATCATGACGCTGTACATCTATCCTCAGATGATGTAAGTAACTGAGGAACTGAGTTTTTTTCTTGAACTTAAATGCAAACAATTGATACACAAGGGGCAAAGTGCAGAAAGTATGCTATTCTGATATGTTATACCATAGAATAAGCTACCTGCCAAATTGGCTAGTGACACTGAACTTGTTACCAGCCACAGATAAGTTTTACCAGCATTTGGCTGGTTGGCAGGTGCCAGTGTCAAGCCCTGCTGCTGCTTCAAATGCACTGGTAGAGTACAAAATGAGAGTGTAGCCATTGATTATCTCTTTAAAGTACGGTAAAGGGAAGATGACACAGGTACACAGAGAAGGAATGTTCAAACATTCACATATCATCATTTGGTGTGTATAAATGGACATCTGTCTTAGTTTCTGAAACCTGGGACCATGGAAACTGACCATTTTTGTTTTGTTTTTGTTTTGTCATGTGATGCTACTATGGTATTACCATATTATTAGTAAGTGGTCTGTATGATGCCATATTTGTGAGTCAAATTCTCTCTGAAATGAATAAAAAACCGAACACCAGCATTTGAGGTGTTGCTAATGACATTGCCGGCTACGTTTGGACAAGGAACTGGCCATTTTAAAATATAGTTTTTTTTAGATATTCAATTTTTAATTTTTCAATTGATCATAATTCATATTCTGAGAGTTGTTGTATTCCAAGCTGATTGTGTAATATGTAGAGCCAGAAAAGAGCTTTCAAATAACACCACAGGCATCTTTTTGTGACTAACACTGACTGATATATTCAAGGCTGAATGCATAGTGTCCTACCCTCACATGTGAACCTTTCCTAGTCTGTTTCTCCCTTAATATTAGTGTCAGATTCAAACCAATGCAGTTCTGGGGTGCTACCTTTCTACTAAAAAGGCACACCAAGTATGATTGAAATCCGGGTCGGTCGGGTCCCAAAGTGTCTGATTTCACGTGAAATGACCCTATATACATGTAAACTTACACTATATTCATATCCCATATTATGGGATATGGGTGTTCCTGCGTTGGTCTGCCGTCAGGGAAGTGTACTCCGCACACACCTAAGGAGGGTGGGAATAAGATGAGATAAAAAAAATATAATTGGCTGTTACACATGAAACAGAAAATTATCTTTGCCATGGCTGCAGTCATTCTCACAGACATTAGACAAAATACAGGACAAAGCAAGACATGTACACTGAGGTTGGATAGCGAAAATTATCTTTTGTTGAGGAAGGGTTATTTTCAGTCTGGGTGTAATTTTCAGTCTGGGTGTTGGGGACATGTCCATAGGCCTACCACTTTTGAGATGAACCTAGCTTGTCCCCACCACTTTATTTCCAATAGAATGGCAAACATTATTACAAATACAAACATGCTGGTCGATTTATGAGATGAAAATAAAATTGGGCTAGGTTATGGACAAAACAAAAGCTACCAAAACCTAGCCTGACTTCTTATTAAAGTCAGTCACACAACCTGGCTAGCTTTGCCAAAACTCCGCTAGCATAACAAAAGAATTAGCTAAATTGCCAGGGTCACATTTCCATTTCAAAGGGCACACATACACAAATAATCGTAAATAAACACAGAAATGTACCATGGCACACAGCACAGATAACCATGGGGCTCATGGTGCTACCAAAACCTAGCCTGACTTCTTATTAAAGTCAGTGTAACCTGGCTAGCCTTGCCAAAACTCCGCTAGCATAACAAAATAATTAGCTAAGTTGCCAGGGTCACATTTTCATTTCAAAGGGCACACATACACAAATAATCGAAAATAAGCACACAAATGTACCATGGCACACAGCACAGATAACCATGGGGCTCATGGTGCTCTTCCCACTCCTGGGGAAACTTAGGTATTAATGAAAGAATGCTAAATAATAGTAACTAGAATTAGCTAGCCAAGCTAAATAATTGTTGCCACCAGTTTATGTTACATATACACTGGCTTACAATACTTAACTACACTAACCACCTAGAAATAAGAATACATACCCTTGAATACTTGTTTGGGGGCAAAGTCCTTTCGGTGTACGTTTTTAATCCACATCTTGCGAATGTCTTCATCCTCAGCACGGCCGGGGAAGCGGTGTACACCGTAGGGGTAAGGGGATGGAGACTCCCAACTGAGATCGCTCCCGGACGTGCGGTCCCAGGTGTTTCTATCACTCCCGGACGTGCGGTCCCACCCGATTATATTTCACGTATTATCATATACTGCCACATACAAGCAATTTAGGGTTAGGTTTAGGGTTAGGTTTAGGGTTAGGGTTAGGTTTAGGGTTAAGGTTAAGGTTAGAAACAAAAAACTAACATCAACAAGATAACTGGCTCCGTCATATGGCGGTGGTACCGATAGTCTGGCTAGTGGGAGCGAGATGAAATGGGAGCGTCCTGAGTTGGGAGCGTCAATCAGGGAATCCACCGTAGGGCACACAACAAGGACAATTCTCTTTAAACTGTGGACTATGAAGCGCACATACGCTCTTTTTCCACATCTTTGGCTTTCTGCTGTTATTGTGACATCCGATTACGGCACACGTTAGTCCAGATCCAGACATATTTGTACAAAGATGATGTGAAAGTCAGTAACTTCATACGCTTCCGAGTTTACGTCAGGGAGCACTTCAGTAATGGCTCTACTTCCAGTTATTTATACAGATCTATGGTGGCTTAGCACTAGTAGCCTTCTCTGCGTAATAGAAGCGCAATGTCTTCAACCTTACGCTCGAACGCCGGCTGATGTGATTGGCTGAGCACATTTGTGTATCAAATGCCGTCAGGACAGTCTCAAAAATCCACACACAAATACAATGGAAGTCACAAATATGTATAGGGCTTGCGAATATATGTAGACCGGTTTGCAAATTAATAGAACTGCGCTGGCATTTGTGAATGGGGTTACATTCATTTGTGCATCATGAATTATATTTGTGAATGTTGTTACATTTGTTTGTGGATCATGAAATGTATGAATTATATTTGCGAATGTTATTACATTTGTTTGTGGATCACGAAATATATTGGTGAGTGGTGTGACATTCATTTCTTAATAATGATACTGATCTCTCTCCATATTTGTGAGGCTGTCCGAAACTGCCCCTACTTTATAGCTTACATACCAAAGGGAGGGTGAAGTGGCTCAATGTTACAGTATGTGTGTGTGTGTGTGTGTGTGTGTGTGTGTGTGTGTGTGTGTGTGTGTGTGTGTGTGTGTGTGTGTGTGTGTGTGTGTGTGTGTGTGTGTGTGTGTGTGTGTGTGTGTGTGTGTGTGAGTGTGTGGCCCACGGCACTCGTGTGTGTGCACACGCGTGTGTGGGGGCATGTGTGTGCACGTGTGCGC
Organism: Engraulis encrasicolus; assembly: GCF_034702125.1. Classification (NCBI taxonomy): domain Eukaryota; kingdom Metazoa; phylum Chordata; class Actinopteri; order Clupeiformes; family Engraulidae; genus Engraulis; species Engraulis encrasicolus. The sequence goes on from NC_085868.1 coordinate 24,038,720, forward strand.
AAAGTGTTTTATGGAGAATTAACACTGGTATGAATCATAAAGTTAAAGAGAATACAGTTAGGTATGCAAGGTATTCTCTGTCTGTGTGTGTACTTGTATTTTTGATTTATTTCTGAGGTGTTGGTTGAGGTAAACTGACCTACGCATGCTCTGCAGTCATAGCCTGAGGCTAACAAAAGGTTAAAAGTCCTTTCCATTCCAATGTAGTGTGTCAACAAATGTATTTGTTAAAACAGGTTAAGCCTCGCACATCACCTGGGAGCAGAGCCACAATGACAAAGAGAAAAAAAAAGGTCGAAAAAAAATCCACTTCAACCAGGGTTTTTACGCTCACTCTATTTTTCATTTTGGTAACACAATATTTCGGGTCAGTAGACCCTTCTTCAGACTTTTTCATCTTTTATTTAACACATGTATTTGTCTCAATAAAAGAACCTGTATTTGCATACCACCTCTAGGTATGTTTCCCCAGCCAGGCCGTGCCCTCCTAGTGACACAACACCTTCAGCGTTGCTACTTGTCAACAATGCAAGTACTTTCTGAGTTCCCGAAAAATCAGGAACTCCTCCCACTTTGTTGGGAAGCAAACAACCATTAGCAAACCAAGGGAGGCCATTTGGAAAATGCCGTTTGGGAAATGTGAATTGTTATGCTCTTGGTCAGACCAAGTAGATGTGTTTCCCTGTTTATAGTACTGTTCCTGTGCTTGTGTGTGAGCCTATCCTGTCCCGACTTTTATGCTATATTTGTGTGTGTTTGTGTGTCACGTTTGTCCGGAGGAAACTGGTTTGATGGCGTTGGAGTTACGTAGAAACACCAAGGGGTCTCTGACTTTTTGCCAATGATTGAACAAAAAACAACAGCCTGACGGATACAAAGAAAGACATACTACACGGCCTCGAGCAGAGGCATAATCATGTCGTTGCGTTTGCCATAAACCTGATAAGATGCAGTATGTGGGCTGAAGCTGTCACAAACACATGAGCCTATGTGCCTGTGTGTGTGCACATGCACGTGTGGGCACACACACACACACACACACACACACACACACAC
>NC_085868.1:24044775-24052275 GCF_034702125.1 Engraulis encrasicolus
GTGCCTCATGCCCAGGGCTGGACTGGCCATCTGGCATAGCGCACATTTCCCGGTGGGCCCTGCACCCTAGTGGGCCCCTATCTTCAGAAATGTTTTTTTTTAATCTGAAAATAGGGGTCCTCCAGGATGCGGGGCCCACCGGTGTGACTGTTCTGCAACTGTAATTTTGAGGGGCCCCTTTAAGCCACAAGTGCCCGGACCTTATTTCTCCCCAGGCCAGCCCATGCCTCCCCTGCCTCTCCCTCTGCTTCCACATGGAGCTGCACTACAGGCAGTCAGGCCCCACCCAGGGAAGGGAAGCCAGGGAGGGACACCAGAGGGAGGCAGGGAGGGAGTGGTGTGTGTGTGCATGTGTGTCTGTGTGCGTATGTGTGTGTGTGCCAGTGTACTTGTGCGTGTGTGAGTGTGTGTGTGTGTGTGTGTGTGTGTGTGTGTGTGTGTGTGTGTGTGTGTGTGTGTGTGTGTGTGTGTGTGTGTGCGAGTGTGTGTGTGTGTGTCTGTGTGTGTGTCTCTGTGTGTGTGTGTGTGTGTGTGTGTGTCTGTGTTCAATCAGTCTGTATCACATTTCAGCGATTGCATGTGCATTCTCACATTACAATATTCTTATTTTCCTAAATTAATTAATATCAAATATAAATGTACAAATGTGCATTTTGCAATTAAAAAATGAAAAATAGGGCACTGTATAATCTACCCACCCAACACAGCTAGGGAGGAAGAATAGGGAACCACTCTACCCTTGTTGTGATAGGCCACTGCTCATCTGTTTAGAAGGTGTAGGATTCAGTGGAAATTTCTGTATAAACAGGAGACAATCCGCACACTTCGACTCTGCCTGATGAAGGTCTAAGGACTGAAAGCTTGCAAGTCAAGTAAAGCTTCTTTGTGCAAAAAAAGACCTGAAGTGAACGGATTGTCTCTTTTTTAACAACTCTACCCTAACAGCTCAACCAGAGACGAGTAAGAAGATCAGAGTTGAAAGTAGCCAGCCAACAGGCAAGGAAAGCCCGCAACCGTGTGAGCCCCTCAACCCTCCAAAGAACCTCACAGGGTTGTCCGACACAGCCTTTCAACTACATTGGTAACAGTGCAGCAGTGAACAATAGCGCTGGGCTTCTCTGGTGCTTTGCTCAGCAGGGGACCAATGGACCTCAACCACTATATAAATAAGTGTCTCTGCAGAGCAAGAGTAGAGGATAGGCGTGGTCGACTTCTATGATAATAGGCAACTTTGGGTGCAATTTTTTTTAAGTATATGTTTGAAGCAGAAAAAAACACAAATCATGAATGGGGGGGATAGGCACACTCAAGTTCTATGATAAATGGCAACTGTGGGTGTGAGTGAAAAAAACAGTCCAGAAACCAGAAAAAACCCACAAAAAAGTTAACAGAAAACAGAAAAAAACACACTACTTCTGCAAAGCATGAAGTATAATGCCCACTCAGCCACAGCCACAAAGAGAAACTAAATAGAGGCAACTCAACAGTGTGGGGCCCCCAGCCTACTATACATGGGTTCACCGTGTTTATAAACACAATGTTGTGAGGAGGGACAAGACACTGGCAGCCAACCATGTGAGTAATTTTTTTTACCCACAGCGGTTTCCAACAATCAGAGGTTGAGTTGTGCACAGCTAGTGTCGCGCAGCCAGGAAAAAAACAATCATTTAGAACCCATGTATAGCATCTTGCTGGGCCGACAGCTTCTAAACTACAGCAGTGGCATTGCTGATTTCTACGAGAGTAGCGGGTGTTTTCCTCTACAAAGCATACCTGTCAACTTTGAGCTCCCAAAATTCGGGAAAATTCCCATATTTTAAGCCAAAATCCGGGAAATTTTCTAAAGGACAAATTCTGACAGTCATCGGGATGATTGGATAGTGCGTTCTACTCTGTATTTCACAACATTGCGCGTGCAAAGACAGTCCTGTCTAAAATCCCTCAGCACGTTTTACAGCGTGGAAAAACAATGCAATGAAAACAAAACAATGAAATGAGTGCAATGAGTTTCTTCTTGCTGTTTTGTCGCATACGTTTTCTGTTCGTGCAAAACGTCGTGCTTTGCAAGGCTGTTTGTATGCGTTGCATGTACGGTTTCTGAGGAAAAGAGTGGGCGCACAAGCGTTACGGAGCTCGAGGGTGACAGCTCGTATTTTCAAGGAACTTCAATTCTTGGTGGCATCTGGCATACAATCTTCTGGCAGGTAGCTTTATAAGCAAAACCCTCTGTCTCTCTCTTCAAGAAGGGGTTTAGCTCGTTGGACAGGGCCCTATAATTAGGCTACTGGACCGGATGGTGTTTTTTGATAATGTGGAAAAATCCGGGATATATCCGGGAAAAATGTCAAATCGGGAAGAAATCGGGAAATGAGTCAAAATTAGGGAGTTTCCCGGGAAATTAGTCATGGTTGGTATGCTACAAAGGCCCCAAAGAAGTTGATAAATCTCTGCCAAGTACCTCCGAGCATTGGTAACATTGTAACATTGCTGTTTTCAACGACAGCAGTGGGCGTTTTGCTTGCCTGGGGCCCCAATGAACTCTGTACACAGTAAAGCCAGGCTCAAACTACACAACTCCCGATTGTGTGTCCGATTTTGACGTTTTGATGCACCGCACACTTGAAGAGAATCACAACTGTCAATCTTATCCCTGCTCGCAACCCCCGAGACAATGCCCGACGTTGTCTTTCCAGTCGCAAATATCAAACCCTGTTTGATTTCTACGATTTGCGATCGGCGACTCTTTGAGCTGCCAAAGTTCTATCTTAGAACGTCACACACAACGGGGAAATCTTTCCCGACAATGGCTTGCGATGGTCCTGGGGGGTAACGTTCCACTGATTGTCGTAAGGGGGGGTTTCAGACGAGAATCAGGCCGATAGTCGTGTAGTTTGAGCCAGGCTTTAGTAGGCCTACCTCAAAATGCTGACAGACTTGAAATGACATTGGTAACACAATGCCATTCTGAGCAACAGTAGTGGGCGTTTTTGCTTGCCTGGATGGGGCCCTAATGAAGTCTATACAGTAGGTCTATATACGTACCTCATACAGGAACCACTGTGCCCACCCAGCCACAGCCACGGCCACAGAGAGGAACGAAATAGAAGCAACGCTGCCTTCCTGGCTTGTTAGTCAGAGAGGGACCACTCTTAGCCACAACTCAGCAGGAGCTTTATTCAGCCCTCAGCAGCTAAAGGCAGCAGTACTGTAGCTGCACTCAACCACAGCTAAACTCAGCAGTCAAAGGCAAACTAAAGAGGAGGAATACTCTGTCTGTGTAGCCTCTTACTGCAGATTGGCCCGTCGACAGTTCTATTCACTCTTTGCTGAAAAAAAAAACTCATCTACATCATAACAACATTGATATGACACTGCAATGAGTCTTAGGTAACTGATTAAGGTCCTGTTATTAATTTGCTGTTTCCAGAATGGCAATGACCACGTAGTAATGCATTACTAAAGGTACTGTCTAATGTCATAGCTGTAGTAAAGTAAAGCATTTTCAACTTCAATTACAGCGCTGCTCCATTGGCGAATTATGAGGCTATGGTCTGTTACTGTAAGGAGTAGAAACTAAGAGAAACTAAATACGAGTTAGTCACAGCTAAACTCAGCAGTAGCTCGCAATTACAGTTCAGTGCAGACTACTACAGTATGTGGCACTCACTCAGGCAGGCGCGGAGTGGCCGTTGGGAGATCGGGGACTTGTCCCGGTGGGCCGCGAAATGTAACAATGTGGCCACACTGCGTTCTGAGCCGACCCTGACATTTAGAATTTCTTCTTATAAGCATTGAGGTCCCACCTTTGTCTTCCCACTGTTTCATCCTAGCTGACTAGCCACTATTTATACCGTATACCAGACGGCAATACCTCACTGACGGTGTCAAACAGTAAATTGGCCACACCCCTTCTCTACTGATAATTTTCATACACCGTAGATCGCGGAAGTTTACAAGATCTTAGTAACACAGTTTCGTTTTCAGTATCTGAAGAACCTGTGATATGTATATTGGTTACCAAAGGATGGAAATATTAATAAATTATGATTTATTTTCCGATTTCCACACGACTGTTACAGTTTACAGTCTTTCCACTCCAGATTCACTTGCTCTGTGGTTATTGACTTGGGTTACGAACAGACTCCACCAAGTGGTAAGGAAGATAACTGCACCTAACAGAAGCAATGGGTTTTGTTTTGATTTGTTAGACCTACCAGTATATCTTCTTATAGTCGAAATAATATTATTATCATACATATATTTATATGTGGTACATTTAGGATGTAGCCTATGTCTGAAGAAATGGAACAAAATAATTACCACACAAGATTCTGATGTGACCAGTGCTGGGTGTGTAGGCTAAGCTGTGGATTAAAGTAGAGTGATTGCAAGAAACAAAGACATTTGCTGCGACGAAGACAGCGTTTTAAGGTAGGCCTACACCGTTTGGTTATACATTTTGTTGACTTATGGTTGTGCTTTGAAGTAGCTAGGTTTGGCTTATTTGCTGCATGGTGGGTTTATTGCACAATGTAGACAGACTTTTTGTAAGCTATAGTGTAAGCCTACTCTTCTAAAAATCCCCACACTCAAAACTTTGTGCCCATGCTCATCCTGTCTTCCTTAAACGATATTTCAATTTCAAACTGTCAAAATGACAGTGGAGTGCACATTTGCATGGAACAGTAGCGTGATGTAGCCTAACCTAGTAGGCCTATGAATGCTGGACTGTGATGATGGCTCCAGTGGTGTAGTCTTCTTTTTGAAGTGGGTATACTGTATATTTGAGCATTTTTTGATGTGTGTATAGGCTACTGTATATTTGTGCTATTGTAAATAATGGATCAATCAATTTTAAGTGGGTATACTGTAATCCCTGAAATTTTGAAATGGGTGCGTACCTGCGTTTTACACTGGCTGTGGATTTCATCAAGGTGTAGGCTAATCTCCACTTCAGGTTGATATTTTGACAACACTAATGTCCACATGTAGTACGACTGCAGATTTCGTGGCTTTTGTCTTTTTGGTTAGGAAACCATGTTGTTCGCTTTGTTTTTTTTGTTTTTTTTAAAGAGGGCCGCCAAGGGGAAAATTCTCCCGGTGGGAAAAGGTGGGCCACTCCGCCCCTGCATTCAGGGCTGCACTGGGATAAAAATAAGTCCCGGGAATTTTTGCAAGGCCCTCTCTAAATTATAGACTGGTCTCTAAGGAAACACGTTCACAAAAATATAACAGTATTGGCCCCTGAGCACTCTTGGCCCACCAGGGTAATGCCCTGTATGGCAGATTACCACTCCAGCCCTGCACTCACTCAATTCTCCTGGCAGGCCTAGGCTGTTACATGACCACAGGACAAATATAATATATTGGCCTATAATACTTCCCAATCATAAAATACTGACCATTTCTCTCTCTCGGCCCTGCCGTGGCCTAACTAGGGCACTGGGTTACTACCCCGGCGATTCCGGTGATTCCGGCCCTGGTCATTTGCTGAAATTTCCCTGTCTCTCTCTCCCCGCTCATTTCCTGTCCCTCTGTAACTGTCCTGTCACAATAAAGGCATAAAAACCCCCCAATGTTTCTCTCTCTCTCTCTGTCACTATGTCTGTCTGTGCCTGCCTGTCTCGCAGTGTAAACCACATCTCACACATACAAATCGTTTCCCGGACTGATTCAAGATAATTACAAGTGTGCGAGAGTGCACTTGAGTTTAAGCCCTTTGAATGAGTGGCATGATTATACATTCTCTGCGTCCTTACTTCCTTACTGTAGCGCAGTGGTTGCCAAACTGGGGTCCGGGACCCCTGGGGGGAGGGGGGGGGGGGCTCAACAACATTTAGGCTACTTTTCCCATAGTGAATTTCAAATCATAAAAAATGTATAATAGTCATACAATATGTAGGCCTATGCCATTTGGAAATACGACAGGGAAGGAGGGTCGTGCAAATAATTATTGGGTGTAAAAAGGGAGTCCCAGCAGAATATGTTTGGAAACCCACTGCTGTAGACTAGCGTCCAGGGCCGTAACCAGACATTTTCAAATACCAAGGTGAAATACTGCGTGCTGTACTGCATACTGTATATTTAGAATACTTCAAACACTTCAAACTCTTAAGTTTGTTTTCATCAATCACTGCATGGATAAATGGGGGTGGCCTATACAGACTGACATTATCATTGTTGATCATATATCAATTTTCATCATAGATAAATTTTACATTACTGAAAAAAATACAGAGGACATGACCTCTGTGTCCTCAATGGTAGTTACGGCCATGCCATGCTAACGTCTCCTGAGGGTAGCAGAGAAGGAAATCCTCTCTCTCAGTTAACATGTGTGTAACACATCACTCTGTTGTTTTTGGAGGTGTGTGTGTTATTTGTGTATGTTTGTGTACTGTATGTGTTTGACTGTCTGTTTACATGTACATGTATTCTTGAGAATGCGTGGGCGTGCCTACAATACATGTGTGTGTACAGTGTACACAATGCCTGGTGGTCTTAGCTCTTGAGGAAACCTGGTAGTCTGTCTGGCTGCATGCCAAAAGACTCGGAGAAATATTCCAACATCTGTTAGATGGCATGGTCAAGGAAGAGGCAATATGTGGGAGAGAGAGAGAGAGAGAGAGAGAGAGAGAGAGAGAGAGAGAGAGAGAGAGAGAGAGAGAGAGAGAGAGAGAGAGACAGAGGTAGAGAGGGAGAGAGAGAGAGAGAGAAAGAGAGAGAGGGAGAGAGAGAGAGAGAGAGAGAGAAAGACAGACAGACAGACAGACAGACAGAGATACACCACCCTGATGACGCAAATTTTAGAAAGGACTATCACGGCACACTTAAACATTACAAATGGCGGCTGAGAAAGAAAAAACAAAACTACACCAACACAACCCTTGACAAAATTGAAGAATCTTTAAATACTAATCAATTCTGGGAGGTGTGGAATGGTTTGAGTAAAACAAAGTCCCCAGACTTACCAATACAAGATGGTGAAATCTGGAGAGCACATTTTGAAAATCTGTTCAAAAGAGATCCCTCCCCATGAAACTACATTCAAATTACAAAAACAATCAAGAAAAAGTTAAAAATCCTTTGAAAAACACAATTAAAGATAGCCAAAATCCTCTAGACTTCCCAATAACTGAATTTGAACTTGAACGCAAAATTAAACATCTAAAAGCGAATAAATCTTGTGGCCCCGATAACATTAGAGGAGAAATGATTAAAAACAGCACCCCTGAGCTGCAAAGGGCCATACTCAAACTATTCAACACCATCCTAACCTCTGGCTGCTATCCTGATATCTGGAGCAAAGGGTATATTACACCCATACATAAAAAACGAGACAAATTGGACCCCAATAATTTCAGAGGCATTTGCGTTAACAGTAGTCTAGGGAAGGTGTTTAGCAGCATCCTTAATGACCGGATAGCAGCCTTCCTTAAAGAGCACAATGTCCTCAGCAAAAGCCAAATTGGCTTCCTCCCAAACTTCCGCACTACGGAC
>NC_085868.1:24062275-24069775 GCF_034702125.1 Engraulis encrasicolus
TTGATAATGTACGAAATCACTGAGAATTGTACACAGCTATGGCATGGTGGACGAGAGCATTTGCTATATGCCGAAAACAATGAGAAACTGATTTGACCATGTGCACAGGTAACACCAGGAAGTCACAATTGAACAAAAACTTTTGAGAATCATTATTCTGTTGTGAGAAATGTACAAAACCAATTGAGAAAAACTGTAAAAAGATTCTTCACCTTTGCGGGATATGGCAAATTTTGACATTCCAGTTTCTAACTCCACAGAAACAAGACAGAAATACTAAAAAGGAAAATAGGGTGTAACCCGATGGCCTTGGCGGAGCTTTGCAGTCCCTGAGTGCTTCTATAGTTACACTATATATTACAGTAATCGTGTATGTGGACCAACTGTATTATACGATGTATCTTGCTGGCGAAATAAAATGTATTGATTAATTAAATGAATGTAATTAAAAATGTATTAATTTTATTTCGCCCGCAAGATTATTTCAAATGTACATAGTATATTACATTTACATTAACACTATAAAATGTGCTGTGTATTGTGAGAGTAACAGGGTAGTGAATAAAGGGAGAAAGGGGTGAAGAAGGCAGTGAATGGGAGTGGTACTGACAAGCTAATGCACCCATAGTAATGTCTGTGCGGAGGAGAAAGTCTGTATGTGAGGGCTGGGTAATACTGGTATATGCAGTATATCTTCATGCAGGCACGCACAGACACACACACACACACACACGCAAGCACGCATGCACGCAGGCAGGCACGCACGCACATGCACACACACATTTTGTATATAGAAACACACACATTCAGAGAGAGAGAGCGAGAGAGAGAGACAGAGAGACAGACAGACAGAAAGACAGAGAGACAGACAGACAGACAGACAGACAGACAGACGGACAGACAGAGTGAGAGCGACAGAGAGAACAAAATCGATTTTTTAAGAAACATGCCATATCAGTTGTGCCCATGTACTGTATACGTATAGCCTATGGGTGTGTATACGTGCCTGTGTGCTTGTTCAATTATGTATCTATAGAACTGTGTGTGAATGTGTGAGAGAGAGACACTATTTGTCGAAGGAAATTTTGATGCATGGATCCAAAATTGTGGTGGATTTTTTTTTGGGTGTTGCTGTGGTTGGTTATGAATCATCACACTGGGAAGAGTGAGATAGATTGAGAAAATGGGGAAAAACAGGATTCTATTTCTCTCTGTACTTTTTCTCTCTGTGTATCTCTCAGTCTTTAATCTCTCCCTCTTACTATAATAAAAAACACATTCATACACACGGGTGAGCATACACAAATGCACATGCATGCGTGCACGCACACACACACACACACACACACACACACACACACACACACACACACACACACACACACACACACACACACACACACACACACACACACACACACACACACACACACACACACACACATTGTGACCAGCAGATGCACAGAAGCATCAGACTGCTGAAGTTGCATTTTGATGGAATGTTCAGGAGCACATCCATCAAGACGCTGTGACACATTCACACACACACACGTTCCCAATTAGCACAGGGTGGGAACACCAGGACAGGTTTACTGTAACAAAACAGTATTTTATTTTCTTCAGAATAATTGGAAGTCATTGGAGGTCTTGGAAAGAATCTAAAGCAGTTATTTAATAGTCCTGAACAGTCTACGGCAGGGCTATTCAAATGCCGGCCTTGGGGCCAGATGCGGCCCTTGGACGGCAAGGTTCTGGCCCCCCACAAGCCCCTTGAAATACGAAATTGTTTTTCGGGATTTAGAGATAGAAGTACGGATTCCGTATAGAGCTGAAACAGGACACAGGACGTTAAAATGCACGAAATTACATCTAAGAAATGCAAAACTTTCTAGGGGAGGACCCCCAGACCCCCCACCTCAATGAAGTGTCCTATATTTTTTTCATTGACAATTGTCAACCATAACACATAGGCCTACGTATAGTTCGGCCCCCTTTACTGGGAGGAATTGGAAAAACTGGACCTCGTTGACATTTAATTGAATAGCCCTGGTCTATGGTTTTCCAGAGAGAACGCAGGAAGAGGCTTTACTATTGCTGTGTTCAATATAGGCTACCGGTAGGTATCTTAATGACACTTTTAAATCTGTCTGCACTTGCTTTTAATCTTGTAATCTCCTTTTAATCTTGTTTTATGTTTATTATTTTATGGTTTTTATTGTGTAATTTTATCTCTTCTTCCATATTGATTTGTTCTGTTTTGTCTGTGTCCTGTCTGTAAATGTAATTGTGATGTGTGCTGCCGCCTTGGCCAGGGCTCACTTGTAAAAGAGAATTTTATTCTCAATGTGATTTTATTTCCCTGGTTAAATAAAGGTAAAATAAAAAAAATAAAAGGTATCAATCTACTGCAGCAGTGCTTCTCCTGTGAAGGGGTTTGGATTGGGGTTTTGACCAAGAGAAGGAGTTTGTTAAAGAGAGAAAGAACGAAAGAGAGAACGAAAGAAAGAAAGAAAGAAAGAAAGAAAGAAAGAAAGAAAGAAAGAAAGAAAGAAAGAAATTAAGAAAGAAAGAAATAAGGAAAGAAAGAGAGAGAGACTAAGAGAAAAGGAAGATCAAAGGAAAGCAAGGATGATAAAAGGACAGGAGGAAATAGAAAGCCGTAATGGGTTCAACCTAATTATGGCTGCTTTACGCCGCTCACATGTGACATATGATGACAATAAAGCCATTATTTTGAGGCGCGTGTTTATCCCTGGCACGGCCACAAACAAACTATGTATGCCTGATTGTGTCTTTGTGTGTGTGTGTGTGTGTGTGTGTGTGTGTGTGTGTGTGTGTGTGTGTGTGTGTGTGTGTGTGTGTGTGTGTGTGTGTGTGTGTGTGTGTGTGTGTGTGTGTGTGTGTGTGTGTGAGAGAGAGAGAGAGAGAGAGAGAGAGAGAGAGAGAGAGAGAGAGAGAGAGAGAGAGAGAGAGAGAGAGAGAGAGAGAGAGAGAGAGAGAGAGAGAGAGAGCACCCTAGATGATAACCTATACGTGATTGTAATCAACGTACTACGTAATCAAATCATTCCTAATTTCTCTTCCCATTGTCATTTCATTAGAGCAGTGGTTTAGATACAAACTGTGTGGAAAACTATGGAGGTTGTACACAGCTGACCCAAATGGGCTTCCAAAACAATTTACATAAAAGTACACGGACCCCTTACTCATCCCTTCTCATCCTTTCTTGTTATGCATGTGTATTTTGGTTTTCCACGACACATTGTATGTTGTTAATTCATTGTTATGAATCTGTTATAACTGATATACATATATAGTATTTATCTAAATAACAGATAACAGATTCGTAAAAATGAATGAAAATAGAGAGAAGAAAAACTACTATGCATATATACCTTTTCTTCTCTGTTTTGTACAACAATGTAATGCATAGCTGAGGGATGTCTTATTATGTAATGAACCTGCACTTCATAATCTGGTGCGTCACGGGAAAGGACTGGTAAATGCAGGGAAAGAAAGGAATCACCGGAGCAGCTTCAGATGTGGAAATTAACTTCTTTTATTAGGCAAGCGCCAAGACTACGTTTCGACATTCTCAAGTCTTCTCACGAGTCATTGAGAGAGAGAGAGAGCGATTAAAGTCAAAACAATAACAGTCCTATGTCCATGTTGTCATCACAAGTTGATAAAAACATCTACTAATTGCATGTTAATGTAATGTATTGGTCAGGGTCAGTGTGGGCGGTAGCGGCTGGTGACCAATCTTGTCTGCATGTCTGTTGTGTTTCGGGGTCCACCAAAGGCGTCCCAATGGCTCCCATGCTGTTCCGTGTGATATTTGTCCGTGTCAGGCCATTTCCCCTTCCTGCGGCCCGGCCGCCAAGCACAATGAAAGTCAAAACAAACAGATTGGTGTCACTCCAGGAAATGCAGTGCACACGGTAGCCATCGAGTCTGAGCACAATGGAGGAGAGGAGTTTCACAGTATGGAGGACCTATACTCTGTTCTGTTTGATTCTTTATTTGTATGCTATAGGCTTGAAATTCAATGTCCCTAGGATGCATACACACACATATCATACACACGCACCAAGCAAAAAGGATAGAGAAAGAGAGAAAATGCACACTCTCACCTTTTTCTTTCTCTCTGCATATATCTTTATCCCATCCTCCTTCCTCTTGATGGTGTGTGCTATGAGCTTTTGTCTCTGTGTGTGTGTGTGTGTGTGTGTGTGTGTGTGTGTGTGTGTGTGTGTGTGTGTGTGTGTGTGTGTGTGTGTGTGTGTGTGTGTGTGTGTGTGTGTGTGTGTGTGTGTGTGTGTGTGTGTGTGTGTGTGTGTCTACAAGCTACAGGCTATAAGTGTGAAATTCAATGTCCCTAGGATGCACACACCATCATACACACACACCAACGCACTTGTACAAATGATCAGAGATAATCTCTTTTTTCCTTTTGACGTTACTCTCATTTCATAGTATGGAGGACCTAAACTCTGTTCTGTTGGATTCTCTATTTGTACCTATAGGCTACAGGCTTGAAATTCAATGTCCCCAGGATGCACACACCATACACACAGATACCAGGCAAAAAGGATAGAGGAAGAGTGAAAACACACTCAGAGAAATATCAGAGATAATCTCTCTCTTTTCCTCCCAACCACATATTTTCCTCCTTTCTCCTTCTCTCTGCATATTTCTATATCCCCTCCTCCTTGCTCCTGATGGTGTGTGCTACGAGTGTGCATCTGTGTGTGTGTGTGTGTATGTGTGTGTGTGTCTGTGTGTGTGTTTGTGTGTGTGTGTGTGTGTGTGTGTGTGTGTGTGTGTGTGTATGCATGCACGTGTATGCATGCACGCGTGCCTGTGTACCTGCGTGCCTGCGTGCTGGCGTGCATGCGTGTGTGTGCGCGCGTGTCTGCGCGTGCATGTGTGTGGGTGTGTGTGTGTCTAGCCATACTCTGCTTTTGGGGAAGTCACAATGACAGCATTGTCCTGTGGCCTGCTGGACTCTATATTAAGGCCCAAAGCAGGTCAGACGCTAGTTGGGAACAGGGGCGTAGCAGCAAATTGTGGGCCCTATGTACAATTCGCTCCAATGGACCCCCCCTAGCCATATATCTACAAAAATCAGACACTTCATGGACCACCTATATACACAGATAACTCAGTCATACTTTACCCCCTGTACAACACCCCTGGTTGGGAATATGGCTTTGAATCACGCTGCCTAACTAGCAGTGTTGCCAGATTGGGCTACTTGGGATGGCCGTCTGCGGGTAAAAACGGGAAAAATTGGCCATTTGGCGTTTTTTTTCTGCAGTTTTGTGCCCATAGAAATCAATGCAATTTGTTGAAATTGGGCGAAATTTAGCACATTTTGATGGTTTTTGAGAACCTTTTGGGCGGGATTTGATTCGACACATGTGGCAACACTGCTAACTAGCCAGATTCATTAACCGCTCCCATCAGGAGGTTGGCCGGCCGGCTTGCTCACATCTTAATCTGTAGGCCGCTCAAAATAACCGTTTACTAAATCACGCCGTAAATTGAAGGTATGTCATGTCTGCTTGTGTGTGTGTGTGTGTGTGTGTGTGTGTGTGTGTGTGTGTGTGTGTGTGTGTGTGTGTGTGTGTGTGTGTGTGTGTGTGTGTGTGTGTGTATGTGTGTGTGTGTGTGTTTGTGTGTGTGTGTGTGTGTGTCTGCTTGTGTGTGTGTGTGAGTGTGTGTATGTGTGTGTGAGAGAAGGTATGTCTGCTTGTGTGTGTGTGTGTGTGTGTGTGTGTGTGTGTGTGTGTGTGTGTGTGTGTGTGTGTGTGTGTGTGTGTGTGTGTGTGTGTGTGAGAGAGAGATAGAGAGAGAGACAGAGAGAGAATGAGAGAGAGAGAGAGAGAGAGAGAGAGAGAGAGAGAGAGAGAGAGAGAGAGAGAGAGAGAGAGAGATTGAAAAGAAGAGAAAGAGGAACTGTGTGTGTAAACATCCTTCTCTTCTCTTCCCTCTGTCCCCAAACGAGGCTGGACGTCACTTCAGAGGAGTAACCCAGGGCTGGACTGGCTATCTGGCATAGCGGGCATTTCCCGGTGGGCCCTGCACCCTCGTGGGCCCCTATTTTCAGAAATGTAAAAAAAAACAAAAGGGGAAATAGTCGCCCACGAGGGTGCGGGGCCAACCGGTGAGTCAGTTCTGTGTCGGTAACTATGAGGGGGGGCCCTTTAGGCCAAAAGTACCCGGCCCTATTTCTCCCCGTCCAGCCCTGGAGTCACCCATGCATTCTTCCTCCTCAAGTCCCGGGCCTGGCCTGCTGCTGTCTCTGTGTATCTGAAGGATGGCTTTGTTCCTAAAGGGCATTGGAGGCTGGCGGGTGGCGGGTGCGAGAGAGGAGAAAGGAAAAGGTGGGCTGTGTGGAGGGTGGGGGTAGAGGGGTGGAGGGGGGGTAGGAGTGTCTCTGAAGGGCGTGGGGGGGGGGGGGGTTAGAAGTTTTGGAGGGGGGTGAGAGTTGTGTTGGGAGGCTAGCGTGTAGTGTTGGGGTCATTTGGAGGGTGGGAGGTGGTGATGCTGTGGATAGGCTCTGGAGATGCTTGTAGGGGGGGGGGTGTTGGGGAGGGAGGGGCTAGGAAGGGTTTGGAGATGTTTGGAGGTGGGAGGTGATGGAGTTGTTTGGAAGTGCAGGGGAAGTGGTGCTGGTGGGTGGTTTGAGTTGTTTGTTTGGAGGGAGGGGGTTAGTGTGTGTGTGTGTGTGTGTGTGTGTGTGTGTGTGTGTGTGTGTGTGTGTGTGTGTGTGTGTGTGTGTGTGTGTGTGTGTGTGTGTGTGTGTGTGTGTGTGTGTGTGTGTGTGTGTGTGTGTGTGTGTGTGTGTGCTTGTGTGGCGGGGGGTGGGGGGATGTGTTAACGGTCTCCGATTTGGTTCTGGCTGACCCTTGACCTTTGGGATTTAGGATGACAGTGACCTTGGTGGTGCCCTTTTGCTCTCTGTTTTCCCATGTGGTGTTTCGGTGGCGGACGGCTGCCGGAAAGACAAGTGTTCAGAGGGCTGTGTGTGTGTGTGTGTGTGTGTGTGTGTGTGTGTGTGTGTGTGTGTGTGTGTGTGTGTGTGTGTGTGTGTGTGTGTGTGTGTGTGTGTGTGTGTGTGTATCGTGTTGTCTGCTCTTGAGTTGAGTTCATATGTGTAGGCATCTGTTTCCAAGTATCAGAAATTGCACCATTCATAGGCCTACTTTTAAAATATAATTTTGGCCTAATAACCACAACCTGGAATGTCTATATAAGTGTGTGTGTGTGTGTGTGTGTGTGTGTGTGTGTGTGTGTGTGTGTGTGTGTGTGTGTGTGTGTGTGTGTGTGTGTGTGTGTGTGTGCAGGGGCGCTGCCAGAAATGCTGGGCCCCATGAAAGATTCGAATTTTGGGGCCCCTTAAGGGCCCCTCTCAGTGCTTGGGCCCCCTTAAGGGCCCCTATCAGTGCTTGGGCCCTTAGAATCTGTACCACCCCCCCCCCCCCCCTTGCGGCC
>NC_085868.1:24074775-24084775 GCF_034702125.1 Engraulis encrasicolus
GATATATGCTTTCTTCTTGAGGCCAAAGCCTTCTCGCAGCAGAGGTGAATGATATACGTACATTGTGTCTTCGGGTGTCTGTGTGGGGCTGGCTGGCTGCCGGCCTGCCTGCCTATCTGCCTGTATGCTTGCCTGTCTGCCTGCCTGCCTGCCTGCCTGCTTGCCTGCCTGCCTGCTTGCCTGTCTGGCTGCCTGCCTGCCTGTCTGCCAGTTTGGCTGCCTGCCTGCCTGCCTGCCTGTCTGTCTGCCTGCCTGCCTGCCTGCTTGCTTGCCTGCCTCCATGCCTGCCTGCCTGCTTATCTGCCTGCCTGCCTCCATGTCTGCCTGCCTGCCTATCTGCTTGCCTGCCTGTCTGCTTGCCTGCCTGCCTGCCTCCATACCTGCCTGTCTGCCTGCCTGCCTGCCTTCCTGCCTATCTGCCTGCCTGCTTGCCTATCCGCCTGCCTGCCTGCCTGGCTTGTTTGCTTGCCTGCCTGCTCGCCTATCTGCCTGCCTGCCTGCCTGTTTGCTTGCCTGTCTGCCTGTCTCCCTGCCTGCTTGCCTGCCTGCCTGCCTGCCTGCCTGCCTGCCTGGCTTGTTTGCTTGCCTGCCTCAACATCAAAGACCAGCAAAGTCCTGTCAGCTCACGCAGAGCAGTCATAAATCTGTTCACATAGCTGGGCATACGGTATCATCGACTATAGTGCCGAAAAAGCACAAACATCAAAATATTGGCTTTATCTCTCTGGGCCGGCTCTCCTCCCACAGTCAGAAGAATCATCCAGGCTCTCAGAAAAAGGCCTGTAACTATCTCTGGGGTTAAGTGGCTATTCTGAAATGGTGAAGCGGTTGGCTAATTTCCCAGAGGAATGTCTGGCATGGCTTTGTGCTTCCAGAGGGAAGCAAATAAATACATGGTAGCTTTCCTTTCTTCAGAAAAATCAAATGTTGACTCTTCAGTGTAAGTCGCGTTTTGTAGTTGTACTGTGTTATCTCTGACTTATTGCTTGCACTATTACCTGGAACATTGATATCATTATAGCGTGAACAAATACTATGCACACTAGATAGAGAAGTCTATAGAAAAAGAATGAACAGGTAGATTTCTATTAAATAGTTATAGTACTGTACTGTGAATGGATGGAAATTGGTGTAGGGTAGTGTTTCTCATCGGGGGTGCTACAGTCCCCCAGGGGGCGTTGAGGAGCCCTAGGGGGGCATTGAGAAGGTTCAGCTGAGTGGGCGTGGGGCTTGGTTCCCATTGGGGGGCATTAGTCTACTTCATTTTTCAATAATAAGGGGGGGGGCGTTGGCAGGCTTATGATGAGGTCAAGGGGGTCTTTGTTCAAATAAAGGATGAGAAACACTGGTGAAGTGGAATTCCTACTCTGGGGGTGCATTTCTCGAAACCATAGTTGCTAACTTCATTAGCTACTTTGTTGTTTGCAATGCAATTTCCCATTGGCAACTACCCAAGTTGCTAACTAGCTAACAACGTCGCTTTCTAGAAACACACCCCTGAAAAGTAAAGAGCACACCACTGTCTTAATGGAATGGAATGTAAGACCTGCATGTGCAGGGGCAATTAAAACACTCTGTAGACATGTGAGGTCTGTGCAGCATTATACACAATACGCATCCCTGGGAACTGGCAGAAACTGTGGAAAAACAAAACAAAAACATCCACCACATACTGTTCACACTTGTCGAAGACCTTTGTTGGGTCCAAACGTTGCAGATGTGTGAGATTCCTCAAATAAAATCACAGTGAGGGAGCTGTGTCTGCATTTTTCTCATCGACACGTTCATCTGTATCCAGCTCTATGATAGTAATTTTGAGATGTGTTCAGACTTGATGCTTAAAAAAACCAAACTGGCAGACATATGGATGTCAGAGTTAGAGGCATTAGACAAAAAACAAGACGCACCCCAATCTACACATTCCCAGTGGTGATGTAGATGGATGAGCACTCAGGTGTGGTCCTGCTGCTGCCCCACCCTAACTCCCCCCACCCTAACACCGCAACACCAAGGGTGGATTACTTGCACGGCCTACCGGGCCCAGGCCTAGGGGCCCAAGAGTCAGTACAGTATATTACAGTATATTTACAGTATATTTCTGTACTGCAGGTGTGGACCCCTTCTCCCACCCTGAGTCAATCCCCTCCTGTTGGCCCGTCGCAGTGCAAATAATGTCCTTTGTTTGCGAAACACTGACACAAGCTGTTGCTCCCAGGCCTCTCCATAGCTTAAATGCTTTAGTGTAATCCACATGTCATCAGTTAGCGCTGAAAGTTCGACAGCGTCTGTCTGCCTGACAGATTGCTACTTCTCACCGTATAGCCTAGCCAACATTTTTTTTTGGCCGCAAATGATTCCAGACAGAAGTCAAACGATCGGGGTAGGTGCAGTCGCAGTCGCCTTGTCTCAATATGTGGACGTTAATCATGAGACCAGGAGAACAGATGCACAGCAGATGGAGAGGCAGACACCACTGCTCATTTAGTAGCAATAGACACACATAATCCATCCCGAAGAGATCCTGAACACCTACAATAGCATCTTGTGTAGTTTTCGATATAGAGAGTGTGTTGTGAATACATGTACAGTATGTTGTATGCATATTGTGTTTATATGCAAGGATGTCACTGATTTTAGCATTTTATGATTTTATTGGATACCTTTTTTATTGGATGCCCTCAATGGCCTTCATTGTCTATTGTGCATGTCTGTCTCTGTGTGTATTCTGGCAAAACAATTAGTCCATGCCCTTAGACACACACACACACACACACACACACACACACACACACACACACACACACACACACACACACACACACACACACACACACACACACACACACACACACACACACACACACACACACACACACACACACACACACACACACACACACACACACACACACCACAATGCCCTACACAGCCCTTTCCAGGTTTCTGATGAGGCTTCCTCTGAGCACTCCTCAAGCATAACACACTGTGATTAAATAAAACATCAGCATTCCTCCCCAAGCCCCACCGCTCCACTCCCCCCACACCTCCACGCCACCAGTTCCTTCAAGCACTTACCCTCTGACCTTGGGGTTTCCCCCAGTCCTTTATAACTAAGGCGACTACCTAGACAGCAAACGCTTACCACCAGGACTAGATTACCTTAACAGATAAAGATTTTGTGTTGTGAATGTAATATGGAAAGCTGAAAATGGATACAGTACTTTGAGCGCATTACAGTACAGTATTTGAAAGGCCGCTGACCCAATACATACAATGTAACGCCGCCCCTCCTCTCCGTGAACCCCCCCCCCCCTTTTTTTTTTGCTTTGCGGTGGCGGCTCAGGTGTTAGAGGAGCCGGTCAGCAACCAGAAGGGAGCAACCCGCTCGGCCTGACCCCATCGATGTGTCCTTGAGCAAAATACTGAACCCCAAGTTGCTCCTGGTGGCAGGGTGGTACCCTGCGTGGCAGCCACTGCCACCAGTGTGTGAATGTGAGTGGTGTGAATGGCTGAATGTCATTCAATGTAAGGCGCTTTGAGTGCTCGAAGGAGTGGAAAGGCGCTATATAAATGCAGTCCATTTACATTTACCATTTGTAGCATAGCTGTACCACTCTACCCTCTGGCCCACATTGCACCTTATAGAGGGGGGAGTGGGTAGTGTGTGGGGGTATGCGATGGGGCGTCAGGACTGCTGAGGAACCAGTCTCTCTCTCTCTCTCTCTCTCTCTCTCTCTCTCTCTCTCTCTCTCTCTCTCTCTCTCTCTCTCTCTCTCTCTCTCCCTCTGCTGGTTCCTCTTCCTTCCTCTGATTCTGCAGTGTTCCTGTCTGAGGGCTGATGTTGGGACCAAGGGCGACTGTACTGTAGAGAAGGGTCAGCTGGCAAATAGGCCAGTCAGGACTACAGTATGATGACCTGTGCAAAAAGCTTTGCCTGGTTTTACTATCGCCTCCTGCGAATTTTCATGGAGCTGCCGAACTGAGAAACGTTTAGTGGAGGGAGGGGTGAACGCCGTTGAAATATGTAAAACGTGTGCTATTTTATTTAATTGTTGAACACTTGTTTATGTCATTGGAGAGTGACCCTCTGTTCAGGGCAGAGTTCATTTTGTCATCCATTTCACAGTTTAGAATTTAGTCGACTAAAAGTTAGTTCTTAGTCTTAGACGATTTTAGTCTTTCACCAATCATTTTTGTTAGTCATTATTTAGTCGACTAAAAGTCCTGGGTGACCCCCACATCAGAGCTGATAAACATTGCTGTTGAGAGACTTCCTCTGGCACCTTCTTATCTGCAATGGAGTTCATGTTTTGGGTGTAACCTCAGTCAGGGTGGTGAGTTGCAGTGCCTCCTTCCATTGCCTTTGTACTGTGTAAGTGACCTGGCCTGACTGTCTCGGTGGCAGTAATCTAATTGATTTTTTACAGAACAGATGTCCCAATGAAATGCATACTCTTTGGTTGCCTCAGTTAAAGAAGGCTGAGCGAACTCATAAAAAAGCTGGTTCAACGGATGAATGGATATTTCATCCATTCTTTGGATATAAGAAGACATATATGGCATATGAAAATACCAGGATTGCAATACCAGGACCAGCCTTGCAGTCATTTCATATCATTTCACTTTTAAAGAAAAAAAAGTTATTTGTCTGGCATTTTGATAGAATGTCGGAGCATGGCAGGAAATGAATGGGGAAGCTCCACCAGGAGAGCTTGTTTGTTTTTGTTCATAGATTTGGTTCCTGTTTTTACCCTTTTCCAGTCATCGTACAGTAGCACCACCACAATATAGCACTGAATAGTCCTCTGCTGTCCCGATCAGATTGTGCCATGCTGTTGTAGGTCTTTGAAATGTTACAGCAGAGGATTATGTTGGATCAAATGTTTACAAGGTAATATCTTGCTGCAGGGCTACTGACACTCTCTCTTGTCCACTCGGAATTTCTCTCCTGAAGAGACAATAAAGGATAATCTAATCTAATCTAAATCTAATGTATAATGAGGATCCAATTCTGGGCCTCCAGTCTCCCTGGAGACGCCCGGGACATGAACTGACCCCTTTAACACCCCCCCTGTCTGCTTCCCTGCTTGCTGGCTTGGGTTTTTGGTTGTTATGGTGAGACCTTTTTTTTTTTTAAAAAGTATAATGTTCTCTCTCAAGATACTTAACTGCTGAATGACCTAGTGCTAAGGTTGCCAGTGAACAGAAGGCTTCAAGCACTCCTGTTTTACCTGCCTCTGACCTTGATGGCGTTCTCTCTGTCTGTCTGTCTGTCTGTCTGTCTGTCTGTCTGTCTGTCTGTCTGTCTGTCTGTCTGTCTGTCTGTCTGTCTGTCTGTCTGTCTGTCTGTCTGTCTCTCTCTCTCTCTCTCTCTCTCTCTCTCTTTGTGTGTGTGTGTGCAAGTCAGAGTGTGTGTGTTTATGTGTGTGTGTGTGTGTGTGTGTGTGTGTGTGTGTGTGTGTGTGTGTGTGTTTTAGAGCCACTCTCTCAACCCCTAAGGCTTGAAAGACAGGAATGAACCACATCTGGACTCATAAGTCAGGAACATGAGTGTGTAATGTGAACCGTGACCCGTGTGCATTAGCATACCGTTGGCTTCTGCTAACCCCACATGTTACCGCGCTGCGTCGGGCCTCTGTTGTGTCGATATGAGCTACTGTACCTGTCGAGCTGGGCTATACCAGAACCATTATAATTATGAAAGTGTGAAAGTGAAAGCCCATTGGGAAACTCCAACTCCCATTGTCATTGTGACACAGCACTCCACAGCACGCAAGTGAACACTGCACACTGCACACAATGAAATTGCATTTATGCCTCACCCGTGCAAGGGGGCAGCCCTCAATGGTGCCCCTAGGGAGCAGTGCGGCGGGACGGTACCATGCTCAGGGTACCTCAGTCATGGAGGAGGATGGGGGAGAGCACTGGTTAATTACTCCGCCCACCAACCTGGCGGGAGTCGAACCCGCAACCTTTGGGCTACAAGTCTGACGCCCTAGCCGCTTACCCATGACAGCCCTAATTATACTACTGGTGCCCCTGTCGTGTTGATACAAGCTACCCGTTGAGCACAGCTACTAAAGCCATTACAGTACAGCATAACTGTACTGTACAAACAAATTTCCTGGATCGATTCGATTCCGATCCAGGAGGTCACGATCCAATTCGATCCACGATCCGATTCGATTCAATATTGATCTTCTGTATTGCTGGGTTGTCACTTTAACCCATTTATGCCTAAAATTCTAAGACCGGCTATAAAAACCTAAATATCTCAACCTTTGATACCCACACAAACATGAAATACCTTGGTATGAGAGAAAGAAGTGGGAAACTTGGTATGAGAGAAAAAGGTGGGAAAACACTGGCACTATTTACTTGAACAGGACGTATTTGTGCATGTATTGTACATGATTGTGGAAGAAAGCTACAGGATGTGGTTGAGAAAATATCACCTATAATCAGTGTTAAAAGATCGATCCACAAAGTTGTGAATCGATATCACACTTTTCGAACGTGAATCGATATTGGATTGCGATTCGATCTTTTGAACCCAGCCCTACCCACAATGCACCAGTGGCACACTGTAATACCATAGTATTACACTACTATGACATAACACAGGGCCTTTAGTAACGCACTACCACTTGGTCATTGCCACTCTGTCTGGTAACAGCAGATTTATAACACGGTGTCTTAACGGGTTAAGGAATTGTAAAATAACCCATGTCCCGTCTTTAAAAGTTCTTTACAAGTGTGTCAGTATAAAATGACATTGTAATAATGTAACATTTTGACAATGTAATTGCAAGTAATATTTAGCGTCCTATTGGTAGGTCATTTTGAGGAAGCAGCACATCTCGACAGGTCACTGCCACAGTTCACTTCTTTTGGAACCGATATACTGTAGTCACAGTCACAGTAATTACAGTGACACCCACTTTAAAGGTTAACCTCACTGTAAAACTGGTCCTGTTCAGTGTATTTGCTACAGGTCTCTACTATAGACATATAGTAGAGGTATAAGAAAGGTAAAAATCCTTCTGCTGTTCCCTTCCAGCACAGCTGACTTCAATAACTGTAGCTACTATAGACTAGTACTATGATCAGCTGATTCTAAGTTGGTGGGATCAAATTTGTGCCGGGGTTTCTAGATTGTGGTAAGACTTTATTTTGAGAGGTCTCTGTTAACAGTGTATTGTTTTCCATTCGGTATTGTAGAGGAATAACTGGTGTAACCCAACTGGGTAATATAATGTACTTGTGGTGTGTACCTACATCATTTGCTTCTACAGTTCTTCTACTTTTGACAACACTGGCGACTACCTTTACCTTTTGACATTGTTGTCACTTGAGGGTTTTCTGTGCTATTCGCGCTGGTATCTGAGTTGTCTGTGACCAGGCCATGTGCCATCACAAGCCAGCAGACCCGCGTTGGTGTCATGTTGTGTTGGTATAGCCTTGGGCAGGCAGCCACCATATGCCACTGTTGACACCAAGCTGTTGCAGTACCCCTATAGAGTCCACCCCCATTGCAGCAACCCAAAGCAATACATTGTGTTTTCCTTACATGTGCATGCAGTTGGTCTATCTATCTATTTAGTATATACTATCTTGGAGCACTTGTATTAGAAAACAAAGATGATCTTTTTCTTCCACATGACGGCATGGAATCAACTTTACATTACAATTGGAGCCACTGCCTTCAGATTCACTGACATAATGTTGCACAATAAGGGGTGCCATGGCTCAGTGGGCTAATAGGTGCGTACCATAAATCCGGGCACCTGGGTTTGATTCTGACCCCTGTCCTTCCCCACCCCTCTTCCCCGTCCCTCTTCCCCACTCGTTTCCAGTCTCTCTCTCTTGCGCTTTCTTGTCAATAAAGGCTAAAATGTCCACAAAGTACAATAGTGTGTTAAAGTGTAACTTGCAGGTTAAACACCACTAAATCTCATTTTAAGAACCTTAATCCATAAATTTAGATGTGATATATGTCAAAATACCGAATTATTGCATAAACAACATTTTCAGAAAACTTTGTCAAAAATAACGGCGGCTTCTTTTAAACAAACATTTAGAATCCGACGTAGACAGAGGGAGTCGCCGCGTTCTACAGACATACTAAGCACCGCAGAGAATAGGCCAGATTATAATATTGTAACACCTTTCCAGACCTATAGGCTAAATTTCAACAAGTTAAATGGCCTTAAACAGTGGCAGTATCCACCAGATACCGTCTGAACCATTTTATTATTTAAAATAATAATATTTTTTGTAGGTTTCCTCCATGTCAATGCGCTGCAGCAGCGCCATGAGGGTGTGCCAGATCGTTATTAGGCTACCGTATTTCCTCGATTTGTAACCGGGCTCCTAATAGTAGCCGGCCTCGTTTTGTAACCGGGTGTTGTGAGAAATCAGAAAAATAGACACCGGCCCCGTTTAGTAGCCGGCCTGGTTTAGTAACCGGTGCGTTTTAAATTACTCATTTTGCACAACGTGTTAAAGTTCAAAAAAATTCGGAACGTGTGTAGGCGATGCCTACTTTAATAGCCTAAATTGTAACATTTAAATGCCTCCTCTCCAAGCGGCACAATCGAAACTTAAGGTGCTTGCAAGTTTGCCTGGTAGCCTATCCAACAAGACAAGCCATGTGACATTAAACATAGCCGTCGTCTTGCGAAGAGTTGGACGAGTTGGCGTGTGTGTATGAGAGAGAGAGAGAGAGAGAGAGAGAGAGAGAGAGAGAGAGAGACGTGCTTCCCGAAAGCTCCAACTGTCTCCAAATATTAGGCCTACACAAAATACCTCTTAGTAAAGTAGACATAAGTGAAGTATTTTGCTTAGTAGCAAAGCCGACTCGATTGGTTCATATTGCTCAGAATAGACCTCATACCGAAGTCCACGTTTTGCATGCGCGAGGTTGCAACTGTTGCGACTGTGCTAGATCACGCCGAACAGGTGCTTATACTGGAGGCTCTTGCGCAAACAGTTAAGTCACTGCATACCCGCCAATGATGAAGCAGGTTTCTTTATTAGTTTTAAGAAAACAGCCTTCCCGGCGCACAGGGTGCAGACATTAAAAAAAAACTGGTGCCATCTCTGACTGGCCAAGATGAAATCGTCTGCACGCTTCGAGATTATAGCCTAGGCCTACATCGCATATGAGATGATTATGAGATGACATTGCATTTCCCACCACTATCACGAGACATTGTCTTTAGACGTTGACGGGCAGCGGGAGACATGCATCCACATTGCCCCGGTGAAGGAGAATGGTCATTTTTGCGCACAGCATCAAACAGAATTGCATCAAACTGCTGTTGCATCAAACTGCTCTGACATTCGTGAGCCGCGAAAGATGCGTAGGCCTATCTATTTGAAATAATCACAGGAGCGCATGGAGTGGACAGTGTGCCAAATTGGGTCGTAGCAATGTTTTAACTAACCTATATGCAGTACCCTACACTCACGAGAGATGACCAGGATTTGAAACAGGTTTGATTCTTGCGGCGATTGCTGATAGCCAGCTGGTCCAGCGGTGGATTGCGTGTCGTAACCATAGGCCTACACAAAACCAGGCGAGACTCGCTCTTGCAGACAACATTGCTCTGCGAGAAAGATCATCCCTTTCTTCCTGGCGATTCATCTCCTTTGTCATCGTCCCTCTTTTCCTGTTAGTAATTTGGACCTGGCATGTTTATCCCCGTAATTTGTAAAACCGGCACTCAAACGTGCGCGCAGCACTTTACAAAGACGCAGGTATCCTCTCTATCAAAGGAACGCTTTCTCCGCGTGTGGTGTGCTAGATTTTCCGTATCCTCATGGATTGGCAAGACCTGTTGGGAGACTTCAATTCAATTCAATTTACTCCCGATTTTGTAGAGATATTATGCTATTCATCAAAATGTCAGGACCACATCAACGTTAGTTTGGCAAATGTAGCCTAACGTTGGCATGCTGATGCAAGGGCGACGGTGAAACAATGACGCATGCAAAT
>NC_085868.1:24089775-24092275 GCF_034702125.1 Engraulis encrasicolus
GCAGCTTTGACTGGGCCAATCCCAGTAAGCAGGCCTGTGAGTGTGTGGAAATAGCTGTGCATAGTCAGCTCTGTGGAGTTAAGGTGTAATTTACTCTTTTATGATTTCTTGAATCAGTATGGCTCAACAAACAACCAGTGTGGGACTAACTAACACGGCACCAGATCTCTCTCTCTCTCTCTCTCTCTCACACACACACAGAATGCTCAGCATCACATCCATCCACGCATGCGCACGCACGCAGGCACACACAGGCACACATGCACACACACACACACACACACACACACACACACACACACACACACACACACACACACACACACACACACAAGCACCCACACACACATAAAATAGCTGACTTCTTCCAGGCCAATACCCTGACCAAATACTTCTTTTATTGAATTAATCTTGAAGAGAAGATTGTAGGCTGGAATTCAGGGAGATAATTAAATAGGACATGACATGAAGTTAGACCTGAAGATGACCTTGTTTCATGAAAGAGTTGTCATTCTTTTCCTTAGATACTGTACTCAATGGCATTTTAACCTCAGGCAATCCAGTGCGGTCCTAGCTCCATGAACAGCCAGGCCGTGCCCTCCTAGTGACACAACACCTTCAGCATTGCTATAGTCAGATCAAGAGCAATGCAAGTACTTTCTGAGCTCCCGAAAAATCGGGAACTCCTCCCACTTTGTTGGGAAGCAAACAACCATTAGCAAACCAAGGGAGGCCGTTTGGGAAATGCCGTTTGGGAAATGTTAATTGTTATGCTCTTGGTCTTAGTCTGGAAGAGATTTGAAAGTCGATGATAATCAGGCTACTCCTGGAATTAGACACAAGGTTATAGCAAAATAAAAGCATACCATTGCTTTCTGAGTTGAAAAACATTTCACAGTACTATTAATTATAGCGAGAAAGTATTAATTGAATAGGCAACATTCAGTAAAGTAGGCATTTGACACTCCTGAATATACCACCTCTATTGTAGTTCCATTGTGCTCTGTAGTTCTGCATCGGATTGCACTGAATTGTGGGTAATGTAGTTGTCAGCCCGTACACCTCTTCAGCTTGCTTTGGCCATTATATGCTTTTATTGCTGTGGCCCGTCTGAAGAGAGCGGCAGTGTTTGCAAAGTCTGTGAAGTGTTTTGGGCACAAGTTATCGCTGAAGCAGCCAATCATAGAAAAAGAAAAAGAGGGCCATTGAGTTTGTAGACTCGGGTGAAATCAGAGCCACTCAGCCCTGCAGTCGAGAGTCAGGGCAGCCCAGGGGGCTGGACTTGGACAAAAACAACACCTTGGCATTTTTGGCTTAAACTGGCCTCACACACACACAGTACAAGCCATTTTCGTCCTATATCCTGCTTGACTCCAGTGTCCTGTCCAGTGTCTATATTGAAAATTGATCAATGGCCCACCCCCTCTGAACTGTGAGCTAATGCCTAAATTAAGCAATAAGCCACAAGAGGCGGTAGGTTTGTGTTCGATTTATAACAGGTAAAGGGAGTTGTAGCACGATGCAAAGCAGAAGAAAGAAAAATAGTGCAAACTAAAGATGTGCTCTTTTTGTAGTCTTCCCACCCCAACTGCACCAAATTTTCATTATCAACTAAGGTAAGCGTACCCATTAAGCCCATGTACCCTTTAAGCCCACTTTCAACTTTGAGGTCAATTTAAAGAAAGGGAAAAGGTGAATTTTGTTGTTCATCACCCTATCCAATTAAAGGGTTTAGTAACTGACAAAATGTTTTTTATTGCAAACAAATTTTCTTTTCATTTTTTATCGTTGAGTTATCCCCGTCCAAGTGAACCCAGTCTCAGGACTACTGACAAGAAGTTGCCTCAAAACTTTGCTGTTTTGGGAAGTCAGATCAGATATCATAGAATTTCAGCTAGTTTAAGTAAAATATTTTGAAAATACTTTCATATTTAGTGAACTAAGAGGTAAATGTAATGATTTTTATATATATACATGCAGTGTTTTACTAAATTATAGCATTTCCCTTCAAATGGAAAGATGTGTTTTATGAGCGAGCAAACGCCGATATTCTCTTGATACAACCACACACCATCTTTATCTTACTCTACCGTAAGACTTAAGGTGGTTAGGTATGAATTCTAAGCATATTCCAGTTTGTTTGGCATTGATCTTTAAAGAAATGCATCATGAAATGTTTTTGTGGAGTTGATTATTTCCATAAAATAGCTTTTTGTATAGGCGGGCTTAATGGGTACAAGGTGGGCTTAAATGGTACACCCCATTGAAATGCATGCAAGTTGGCATGCATGCTAATGAAAAATGCCTTTGAGGGACATAAAAAGTGATGTACAATCTGATGTAGTAGGTCAAAAAGGCGTAATGTAATGAACTAACAATAATCAATAAGAAAAAATAAATTTCTCTGTTTGGATGAAGAATTTTATGAAGTATATGAAGTAAGAGATGCTGTAATGTTTAATTAGGTTTTATGCATTATTTTTTTAGCAAATCTTACATT